>NC_048226.1:54677499-54977499 GCF_002007445.2 Ailuropoda melanoleuca
GGCGCTGGGTTGGCGCAGTCGTTAAGCGTCTGCCTTCGGCTTAACCCCACATCAGGCTCCTCTGCTAGGAGCCTGCTTCTTCCTCTCCCACTCCCCCTGCTTGTGTTCCCTCTCTCGCTGGCTGTCTGTCTCTGTCAAATAAATAAATAAGATCTTAAAAAAAAAAACAAACCTTCAAGGCATGTTCTGGTATTTATAAATAGAAAAGAAATGTAATGCATATACCATGTTTTATGTAACACCCCAGAAGCATTTGGGCAGCCAACCATAATCAAACATTTCTAATTGAAATACATTTAGTATTCACAAATAAACATTGCATTTGAATTTCTGCCATGTACATGTATTACACTTAAAATAAAATCAAAATACTAATAAAAGAAGAATATTTTGTTTAGAAAATAAAATTTTGATCTTTAAAAAAAATACAATATTTACACATCAAGTTAATGGCAAGTTTGTTTCCCAAATTAGTTCAGACCAGGTCAGATTTTACCATCAAATGAATTAGAAAACAAAACCTTTAGTTAAGAGATCCTTTGGATTTTAGCTGTGTGCGTAAGGGATTCTGAATATGGGTGTTTTGTCTGAACAGAGACCCCCTTGCTGTGGCAACAGCTTTTGGGTTTGCTTCTATTTCAAGTATATGTTTTGCATGAAAGTTTAATGGTGTCCACATGCCACATCCTTTGCTGGACATAGTTGCTTGGCCCATCTGGGAAAATTTAACTCTAGCTAGGACAATCATATTCTTCTTTGGGGTTTTTAAATTAGTGCAGAAAGGCTTGAGTACCTGTGTCACTTTCTCTCTGTGACAGAGGTTCGAGAACCATCAGAGGCCATGTTTCTTGGCTTGTGGCACTAGTTTGGCTGCATGGAGAGAGAATGGAGAGCACCTACGTGGAGATGTAGTGAGGCCACGTGAAGAGTGCCCTGTCAATATTTCAGTCTCTGTGTCTTGTTCCTGAGCATCCATCTGCAACCCCCTCCTTTCCAGCAGGGTTCCATGGATTTAACAAACCAACATATCTCCATTTACCTGTAATAATTTGAGTTGGGTTTCAGTTCTTTTTATTCAAAAGAGTCCTAACCAAAAGTGGAAATTTTTTTGTTGAGCTGCAGCTATTCGTTTTGATAGTAAGTACTTCCATTTATCTTGGAGTCCTGGAGAGTAACCCAGGTGCCCATTAATGCTCTCCATCTCTAAATTGGCTTGCCTGTTGAATCATAGGTAATGCTGTGGTAACAAATTAACTTTGAAATCTCCTTCGCTTAACACAGAAAAAGTTGATTTCTTGTTTACAGTACATCTAGGTCAGTTTGCAGAGAGCTCTGCTTCACATGGTCACCCATGGGCCAGGCACACAGAGGTCCCAGCATCTTTTTCCTGCACCTTCTGGGGAGCATGTCCACCTAGTCACCTGGAGAAGAGGGAGGAACTGCGGTATCTAAGGCTGACACTGAAATGCTTGTGCCACAAGTGACACACCCCAATCCAGTTTAGTCCTTTCCTATCTATATTCTGATCTAAATTTAAAGGGTAATGAAGGTAATTTGGGGAAGGGGGGGGGGCTAGGTTGTGGAAACATTTCCAGGAGGATTTCTTTCTTCTTTGATCACTAGTTTTATTTTGCCTTAAGCGCGTTGCTGGAGTATAATTGTTTTGAACCTTTTAACACGGCAGATGAACTAGCTGAGTTTCTTATTCTACAAGAACAAGGAAAACAAATATTACTAGTGAATGGAAAATACCAATCTCTCATATAACCCTTTAGTTTAAGTAGTTGTAGGAAAGTGCTCTCCTTTTAGAATACATTAGCCTATAGCAAACCATTAAAAAAATTCAGATGAATCCTTTTGTTCCTAAAGAAAACTATTTAAGCATTCAATCAATTAATATAATGGTTTAAAATAGAACCATTTTGGTGGCACAGTTTCAAAACAGAAGGATTAGAGACAGTCAGATACTGAACATTCAACACAAGCTATGATTTCAGCAGGGAGTCTTATTTGGCCTTTCTTCATTTTAATTCCATCAATTTCAAATTTTATTAACAGAAATGGGACACAAAAAATTCCAACAGTGATGCTTTACAAAACCCTGCAAGTTTTGAATAATTGTGGTCTTTGTCACCATTTTGTTTCTAAAGGTATGTGTTTATATACTTTTGCTAGGATGAGTGACTCAATATTTCTCCCAGTGGGCATTGAAGAATTAAGTTTTAAAAGACCGTGATTATTTAGTTTCACCGTGTATATGGGAACTACCACTTATTTCACTTGGTTATGAGTCTAAGTTTAGGTTAAATAAGAAGACTATAATGAGTTAGCTAACCTTTTGAACCCACTGCTGAAATAATAGAATTGTCAAGAAAATGAAGTTTTTACTTTTATGTATATGAAAGGAGTTTTCCAAATAGTTACAGTGTGATAAATTACACACACACACACACACACACACACACAAAGTGGTGTTTTGTGTTTGAGTGTGTACCATGAACCTTGTGAATGGGGAGCCATAAAATTAGTGTTTTAGAGTGGTAAGGGACAGAAACAGAGCAAGGACACCAGAGAGAGTTACAAGCTGGAAAGATTAAGTGTGCTCTAGAGGAATATCCATGTAGAATCTTCCTTATAGCTAGACGTGGGTGGTTAGCTCCATGGGTTAGAACTGGAATAATTATACAAAGTACAGATATAGGGGTAGTCAGAAATATTTTCGGTACTGTAAATGAGCAAACTTTTAGAAGCCTGGCAGAAGGATGAGGGCAACACAATTTGTTTACTTTGAGGGATAGAAGGTAAGGGTTGCCATATGGACCAAAGGTATGGAAAACCTCAAATTATCAGAGATCCCAGACAGAGTTGCCTTGTTCCAGAGAAATGAGAGAGAGATGGTCTCTCTAATGAGATGATTATTTTAATTTCTGGGTAAAAATCCTCGAAAAGTGCTAGTACTGAAAAGAGTAAATAATGCAACCTGGTCTGTGATGTTGAGTATAAGGATTAATTGTGTTACCCCATTTTCCTCATGATTGATTTCTGTCATGCCTCCTCACAGAAGCCCATCGATCTTGCATTATGTGTAGTTTCTTAAAAGTCTTCTGGATTCTCTATACCTACTGTCTGGCAATTTGCTGTTAAAGGAAACTTTATCAGTTCCCATTTATTCAGTGTTTACTATATGCTAACAGCTTGGCTAAACACATTAATACATTGAATATTATCTGATTAAGCAAATTTGTGATATCAGGCATTGAACATCATTTTATTCCTCACCATGAAAAGTATCTGTGGATAATATCCTAAAAAGGAGATATTTAGAGATTTTTAGTGTAAGATGTTTAGTGATTTTCAGTGGCATTTTATGCCTCCCATTCTTCTTCCCACAAACCAACCAATCAAAAAAAAAAACAACCAAACGACTCATAACTTATTACTTCCTCATTGATATCTATATTAGATCTCTTTGTGATTGTGACAGCAACTATAGAGAAATAAAGCAATGTAAGACCCTGAAAGCTCAAATTTAGGAAAAATGGAGAGCAAATTTGTAGTAATCATACATACGTATAGAGAGGAAATTTTTGACATCTTATTTAAGTGAACTTACTGGACACTGCAATTCAAAATCCTAAGGAGACTAAATTCTGAAACACTGTCTCATAACATAAAAAAAAATAGAGATAAAAAATCTTTAGATTCATGAGCAGTTTGGAGAATTGTTCTGTTCTTAAAGATTTTATTTGAGAGAGACAGAGTAGAGAAAGAGTGTGTGCAAACAGTATGGGAGGAGAAGAGGGAGAAGGACAAGCAGACTCCACGCTGAGGACAGAGCTTGATGCGGGACTTGATCCCATGACCTTGAGATCATGACCTGAGCTGAAATCAAGAATCAGATGCTTAACCGATGGAGCCACCCAAGCGCCCTGGGGGAACTGTTCTTAATGGTAAACCCTTTGAAGATGTTTGCCCTAAAGAACAATGTTCTTGAAAAAAATTGAAATCGGCAAATTTTAATTTTGGCGAATTCAGTAAATACAGTCAGTGAGAATTCAGTGCTGTGTAAGATGATAATGACTCTGAATGCATCCAGCTTACAAGATCTCTAACAGCCATGATTAGCAGTAGAAAGGCCTGGCCAGAGCATTAAGTCTTCTGTGTGAATTTTAAAAACATAAAAAATAGAAAAACCAAAACCAAAACCAAGATGTTTAAAGTACTTGGCAGCAACTGAAGTAAGTTATACATGAACCATACTAAAGATTTCAAGATTAGAGGAAGAATAACAGCAGAGACATGGCACCTCTTGATTGCTAATGGAGGATGCCCATATTCCTTTTCAGATCCACAATATCAAATAAAAATTACTGGACCCATCTTTGTGAACAGTCATGACTGGAATCTACCACTATGGAAAAGGAAAGGCCAGATACTGGTCTTCTGAGAACCTTGGTCGATGAGGGGCAGACATTGCCTTACATTCAGTCAATCATAAGCATCCTCCTGGTGTTTTTTAGTCTCTATATACCTTTTAAAAAATAGGAACAGCTCCAAATCTATTTTGCATGTGGCAGCAGCAGCAGCTGACTGCGTACAGTAGTGGACATGAGAGCAAAGGAACCAGAAGCAGTTTTAAAAACAGAGTTTGTGAGGTCATCTTGGCTGTGGTTCTAACCATCAAGGTATTCAGGGTAACTTTCTATTCTTTGTCATCAAGGATCTTGACTGCAACCCACATAAAATATCCAAATACTGTTTCCAATGTAAATTGTCCTAGTTTCCTCTGTGAGCTAAATCTCTAATTAACCATATGACTATTATTTTGAGTTTCTTAACATTTAAAATTATAACAACCATATTTTTACTATTTACAATCTGGAAGAAAGCACATAGTAATGTTTAATAAATACTTCTCAATGAAAATATGAAGTTGGCATTTTATGCATAATTCAGTGGAAGTTTGATCCTTACTGATTCAAAGACCAACAGCTATTTTATAGAACACATGAAAGCCGGTAACAGGCAGCTATAGAGAACATGACTTGATCACATTTTTGTGAAAATTGAGCACAGGGATGTTAATGGTACAACAGTGGTATGCAAATGTATGCCACATGCTTTACTAAGGACTATTCATTTCTAATGATTTTGAATCCCTTTGCTAATAAATAGTGTAATAAACAGTAATGAACATTCAACCTCATTTGCTAAGGTAGATATAAGTAACTTACAAAGATAATATCGTCCAACAAAGGACTTAGAAAATATGTAAAGGTGAAATGTGAAGTCCTTAGCCAAAATGTATCCACTACTCTGTACTCCGGTCAATGTACCAGAGTCCTGGCTGATTAAGCAATGTGACTGCCAGCCATCGAGGCTCTAAAAAAGACTAGTGATTTCCATTTTCTTATCTTGCAAACTGGTGGACTAAAACAAACAGTAGATCAAGGAAAAGTAACAGTTTCGGAGAAGAGAAAGCTTCTAGAATTCTTTAAAAGAATAAGTAAATATATTTGCAAGGACAATTACCATACATAATGTATTTGCAGCAGTAACAAACCCTTTATAAAGGCCACACACCAAAGACCATTTAAAATTTAAGTCACTGTAGGATGGCTTATTTTGTCATGGGTAGAGAATTGACTTATAGGCCAGAAACAAGGGATAAAACAGGTGCTTCTTTGCATAGAGAAATGTGAACTAAAGCTCAGTACTGGGAGTAGTTTCATTTTACATTTTTACAAAAGATTTGATGAGAGTGTGTGTGCCCAGTATAATTTGTAATTTGACAGATAGTACTAAGGATTTCCAGGTATGGCAGAAATATTTTAAGTGGATCTGAGTGAAGAGACTAAAACTGTTTGTGGGTTTTATTGTCAACAAATATAAGCTAATTCTTTGGAAACAGGCAATATGTGTAAGTCTGGGAGGTTATGGCTCAGCTGCCTACGTGAGAGGCAATTGCTAGTATGTAGTGCGGCCTGTGGCAAAGAGTAAGACAAAGGAAATCCAGGTCGGGGGAAGGGTGGCCCATAAAAGCCACGGCCCCCCTGTTGAGGAAGAAGGGTACTTGGTAAGTTGTCAAAATTGATCCTCAAATGACTGGAATAAAAGAACTTTAATTAATGGAATGTGGATACAACAGAATAACCAGATCCCTGGAGAAATGGGCCAAGGTTGGAGCAGAACTTACTGCAGGTTCACTTCACCCTGATGTTCATGAGTTCTTCATTTCTTACTCATCAAGGTTATCTTCCTATCTTTCTGATTAAAGTTTGTGTTAGTTTCTGACCTCAGGGACCGACGGAATCCTACGTTCAGCATCCTTGACCCTGGCTAAGAATAGAGTTGTGTAATGGGGAGAGGCATTCAGACAAGTCAGTTTACCCAGCCTAGAATACTGTAGCAATTTTAGACCTTAGATATGTGCTGGGGGGAAAAAAGTGAAAAAAGTGCATCTGCAAAAGAGCCAGTGAAATGAAGAGTATGGTTTGCAAAAGAGGAAAGAATGCAAAAATAATCTAAAATATAGTATTTTAGAATTAAAAGGTAGATAGTTAATGAAATTGTGGCTAATACTGATACACTAAACACAGAGATATTCTCTAAATCCTGGAATAATTTGTGAAAAAAGAACATATCAGTGGATTCTAGACTCCTTATTTTAAGTCTTATGAGTGGTGTGTTAATTTTATTCAGTTTATTGAAGGGCCTAGGAGTCTGAATCAAGTGTCCTAAGTGAGTTCCATGAACAGGCAAGTTTGAGACACACTGACGTACAGAGTATGTTAATTTTTGGATCTCATGACCCTCAAAATGTGGTGCAGGCTGAACAAGAAATAGAATCTTGAAGAGCTTAAATTAATGGATGGCATAGTTATATCCATAATGGGTTATGAGGAGAAGCTGCATATATTGCTTTGGCAAACAGCCTTAATGTGTTGAGGTGACATCATTAAGGGCAACTATGTTTTGCCACAAAACACTTTTTTTTTTGTAGATAATACCACCTTTGATAGTGTCAACCTTAAAAATAAAGTAGCCAGAAAAAAAAAAAAAACATAATAATAAAGGAGCCAGTTTTTTTACCAGCAGAGTTTCTTTGGGAATAACAGAGGATTTGCAGTTTGGAACATGCAAGCTGTGGTAAACCACTGGCAAAGCCTAAGAGACAAAGGGAAGATCACCTTTTGTTAGGTTTTAGGACGACATTGGGGAGGGTGGTTTTTAAACATAATTTCACTGAAAAATGAGTTTGAGGTTGTGGTGCTTTTTGGCAGCAAGCGGTGGTTAGTGCATTGTTGCTGGGGCAGAAAAGGATTTTCCTTCTTTTTCTTTACAGCAGGAGATAAAATTCCGATGTGAAAAATGCCCTCACTTGTCAGTTTTCTTATCTTCCTTCTTTCTGCTGGTATGCAGTTTCCCAGCTCCATTAAAAAAAGAAAATTATTTTATGTATTTATTTCCATTTTTTAATTTGAGTATAATTGGTACACAAGGTTACATTAGTTTCAGGTGTACAACACAGTGATTCAACTTCTCCATGTTGTGCTCTGCTCACCACAAGTGTGGTTACCGTCTGTCACCATACACAGCTATTACAACATCATTGACTACATTCCCTATGCTGCGCCTTTTATTCTCATGATTTACTCATTCTGTAACTGGAAGCCTGTATCTCCCGCTCCCCTTCACCCATTTTGCCCACCCCGTCACCCCCCTTCCCTCTGGCAATCATCAGTTCTCTGTATTTATAGGTCTGATTCTGCTTTTTGTTTGTTTATTCATTTGTTTTGATTTTTAAATTCCACATGTGAGTGAAATCCTATGGTATTTCTCTTTCTCTGACTGATTTCACCTAGTATAATACTCATTTGGTGCCTTTGAAGTAGTGTTGAATATGGTAGCCTTTTTCTGGAACATGTTATTTTGAGAAGTTCTTATTTGGAAAGGTGAACTGTGTTGTTGTTGTTTTCCCTTAATTTTCCTGAAACAACTGTAATCAAAAATAGAGTTCCTCTTAATAGTTTTACTTTCAAGGTAATTATATTTATGCTTGTATCCCTTAACAATTTCTTATCTCTCTGTAAACTGCAACATAAATTTAAAATATTGTTTAAATAAGTTATATCATAAAGGCCTTTTGATACTATGGTGCTTTGAACTCCAAATATTAAAATAACATTGGTCAGGGGCGCCTGGGTGGCTCAGCCATTGGGTGTCTGCCTTCGGCTCAGGTCATGATTCCAGGGTCCTGGGATCAAGCACCGCATCGGGCTCTGTGCTCTGTGGGAAGCCTGCTTCTCTCTCTTCCACTTCCCTTGCTTGTGTTCCCTCTCTCGCTGTCTCTCTCTGTTAAATAAATAAGTAAAAGTCTTTAAAAAAATGAAATGACAAAAATAAAATAACATTGGTCATGTCTTCATATATTTAACTCTTTGAACACATGTAGTCTGTGAATTAGACAAATTCTTATTTTCAAAAATAATGTGCCTCTGAGAGTTTAATGTGTTTCTTTAGTAGTTTGTCTTTTTAGACATACAAGAAGAAATAATATATGTACATTTAAAATTCAATTTCATAGACACCATCATCCCTCTGAGAAGAATAAATGAGTTTGGGACACTGGAGAATTGGCCTTCATAAAATCCACGATGGTTGTGGCTGAGTTGTTTGCTTTAAAATGGACAAAATGCATTACTCACAAACCATAGCTTTTCATAATAGTGAGCAGAGTCTAGAATTATGGTAGTTATATGGTACCCACAAGATCTAGCTGACAACACCATGTTGAGATTGTAACCTCTGTCCTTGAGACGCTTCATTTGGCTTTTTTCACTGATCTCCAGAGCAAAATAAAGCCCCTTACCTTGCATTGAGTTTGCTGTAATATGGACTGTGATTACTTTGGCATCCTATTTTCTTGGTTCAGGTGAATCCATACAGTTTACTCATTTGTTGAGTATTCACAACGTGCCACAACAGGTGCTGTAGCTCTGTATGTCTAGTTTTTGACCCTTTACATCAAACTGCTGTTAGTCTGTGAACTTCAAGTTCAGTTTTGCTCCTAGAAGCTGCCTGTTTTTTCAGTACTTGTTCTGCTGTTAGTTGCTACCTATTTTCTCAGGCTTAGCTCCATGTTCTGTGGGTAGGACCCAGATCACTTTCTCATTTAGATCAGGCTTCAACCTGAACAAGGAAATTTACATTTGAGCAGTACATTAAAAAAAGAAGAAGAAGAAGAAAAGAAAATTCTAATTGCTTCCACGGGAAATCTCACTGTAGGAGGCATTGGGAAGATACTTAAAATTTTAGTAATTGTCCAGTGGATGGGTTAATGATGAATATTTATTTTTTTTTAAAGATTTTATTTATTTATTTGACAGAGAGAGACAGCTAGCAAGAGAGGGAACACAAGCAGGGGNTACTTAAAATTTTAGTAATTGTCCAGTGGATGGGTTAATGATGAATATTTATTTTTTTTTAAAGATTTTATTTATTTATTTGACAGAGAGAGACAGCTAGCAAGAGAGGGAACACAAGCAGGGGGAGTGGGAGAGGAAGAAGCAGGCTCATAGCGGAGGAGCCTGATGTGGGGCTCGATCCCATAACGCCGGGATCACGCCCTGAGCCAAAGGCAGACGCTCAACCGCTGTGCCACCCAGGCGCCCCAATGATGAATATTTAATTATGCTTATTGTTGATAATAACAGTGGTAAGAGAGGTGAACAAATTAGGACTAAATTTCACTGGTTTAAAAACANGATGAATATTTAATTTTGCCTTATTGTTGATAATAACAGTGGTAAGAGAGGTGAACAAATTAGGACTAAATTTCACTGGTTTAAAAACAATGGTTTATGTCACCATGACTAATTGTACAACTTTCACTCCCATACAGTGAATCATAGTTATTAAACCTATACATGCAAGTACTTATAAATAAAAAAGTAATACTTGCTAGCATTCATATTACTCTGACAGTGTGTTTATATATATTCCTGATATCAACTTTAATAACAAATACAACTTGAAATAAATTGAGATAAATTTGATGACAACTTAAAACACTTCCCAAAGGTGATAGCTTATAAAAGAAAACATTTTCATCTAAAACATTTTCATCCCTTTCTTCAAGATCTATGAAAATATGTCTTTTATTTGCTTTAATACTGGTTGATTAATGTTAGAAAGTTTACATTTAGAATTTTCATGGATAACCTGATTTGACAAGATGTTAAGCTAATTGTGTTTCATCCATTATTCCATCAAGTGATAAGAAATGTAAATACTGGTAGTCTGTATGCTTCTCAAAGTATCAGCTAACAATTACTGTAGAAAGAAGATGCATTCTGTTTTCAGGCCTTGGTTAGAATTCTGATTTTGCCCCATTTGATGTTGTACAAGTTAATTAATTTCTCCAAAACATTGGTTTATTCATCTGCAAAATGGGGAGAATGATGCCTGTTCCATAGACTTCCTCATTTCTCACTTCCAAACCTTGTGTTATTTCTTCCTCTAAAATATATATAAGGGGCATCATGTGTCTGAGATATAAACCAATGTGTTTTCTTCCTTGGTAATGTGTTGTCCATATTCTATATCAAGAGCCACCCCTGATGGATCTTTGATTATAGAGAAGAAAATCTTTCCACCTGAGTTCATTAGGCCATGAGGCTTCCTGCTCCTAAGAATGAAGATAAGATGATACAAGATAAATTTAGGTCAGATGGGAAAAAAATAGAAAAGCTTGTTCCTTTTGCTCCTTTAGAGCATAGGAAAAAAAGAAGTAAGCATCCAAGCACATGTCTCTTCCTATTTAAAATCCTCTAAGTGGAAAGGAGTTGGGGGAAGCCAAAGGCAGCAACAGGTACTTGTGTCTTGTATTATAAACTGGGGAGAAGACTGTAGCTGCATGGGATAGGCTGGCCTCAACGGCAGGGGTCCAAACAGAGCAGAACAGCAGTATCACAACATGTTAAGAGAAGAGAGGGTCAAATTAGCCCTCCCAGAGTGGCTAGAGCGATGCAGAAGTTTCTGCCTGCTTTGTGGTGGGAGGCATGCGTGCACTGAGAAGCAGTGTGCTTACACCAAACGCTCTGTAACTGACCAGGAGGTGTTTCACCTACAGAAGCTGACTGGGCAGCTTTCGCAGGTGCTGATGAAACATGCGGTTGAAAAAAATAAAAAAGAAAGATGTGGTTCATTTCAGAAGGTCTACCAAAACCACAAAGACTCAAGGTGAGGCCAAATGAGCAAATCAGTGATACATTAGCACAAGATTCCATTAAGAACAGACCCCACCCAGAGAAACCAGGAAGACTCCTTTGACCAGGAGGTAAAGAGAAATCACCAAAGAGAAAAAGAAGACCCAATGTACAGCCCAGGCCCTCTATTCTCCATGAGAGCATTTTTTTTTATTTTTTTTATTTTTTGAAAGACTTATTTATTTATTTATTTATTTATTTATTTATTTGAGAGAGAGAGCGAGCGGGGTGGGGGGGGAGGTTCAGGGGGAGGGAGAGAGAAACCCAAGTGACTCCGTGCTGAGCATGGAGAGCAACATGGGGCTTAATATCACAACCCTGAGATCATGACCGGAGCCAAAACCCAGAGACAGTTGCTTAACCGACTGCACCACCAAGGTACCTCTCTCCATGAGACACTTAAATATCCTTCTTCACCAAAGTCAGATTCTCCTATAATATTTTCTATACTTCAAAGTTTTACTATTTATATCTTGGTCTTGAATCCACTATGAATTGTGTATGTGTGTGTATCTGACTTGTAGTCAGGATCTAACATTATATTTTCCATGTGGATAATAACTTCTTGTTCCCATTTATTAAAAAGACATTTATTTCCGTATTGAATTATAATGCTTCCATTATCAAACAGTATTCCTATCTATCTATCATCTATCTATCTATCTATCTATCTATCTATCTAATCACCTATCTATCTATCGTCTATCTATCTCTATCTATCTATCTATCATCCACCATTTATCTATCTGTGGATTCTAATCTATTTGAGTGGTCTATTTGTCCATCCTCATATAACTCAATTCACCATATTTATTTATTTTTTGCCACAGTGTAAAAAATTAATCTTGGATATCTGGCAGGGAATGAGCCTTCATTCTTTTCTTCCAAACTGAAAAATATTTTAACTCTTCTTGGCAGTTTACTCTTTTATAAATTTTAGGATCAGATTTTCAAATTTTTGGGAAACTTTGCTAAGATTTTGATTAAAACTGATGGCAATGTTTAGGTAAAGGCGGGGACAGTGGGCATATTTGCAGTATTGAGTGTGCTTCTCCATCTAACAACATTGTATGTCCATTCTCACGCTTTTCTTTTCTGGCGTGCTAAAATCCCTCAGTAATATTTTGTGAATCTCCAAAAGACAGCCGGCACATCTTTGGTTGGACATTTCCGGGCACCTTACTTTTTTGTTGCTATTGTGAAAGGGGTGGGGTTATATCCCACTTACTCTTTCGAATCCATTATTTCTGGTATAAAGGCATGCTGTTGATGGGGGCGGGGGGCACTGTGTCCAGCATCTTTGCAGCCATCTCACTCGTTCTGATATGTTGCTGATTCTCTGGGATTTTATGTGTAAGGACACTTTGATTTTACAAATACAGTTTTGTCTCTTCCTTACCAATTTTAGTATTAGTAGAAGTTTTGATAGGTGGATCTTGATCATATTCCTAGTTTTATGGGAATATTTTTCAAATGTCTCCACTAAGTATTGTGTGTACATTTTTGATAGCTATTTTTTATTAAGCTAAGAAATTTAACTTTCTTTTCCTAAGCGTATTTCCAATTCAGTAAACATTGTTATTTTATTCAGTACTTGTCTCCTTTTATGGAAAATGTTACATGGTTTTCCTTTCTTAACCTATTAAATGAAATGTGGCTTCAGTAGATTTTCTCCTGTTGAATTATACTCTGCTGTATCACTTTATCGTCTTTTTTGTCCCTGTTTTCAGACTCTATAGTTGTTGGTATGATTTTTTCAACTTGTTTCAGGTCCCTCATTTCTCAGCGTTTGACCTTGTTCTCACCTCTTCCTCTCCTGACAATGCATCTCTTCCTTCTTTCCACACCCCTTCTAACTTAAAGGAGCAGCCTTCACTGAACTCTCCCACCTGTTCTCTCCGTTTCCCCATCTTCCTGTTCTCTTGAAGATCCTGCTCCATTACTTATTCTATTTCATTTTTGATCTACAACTTCTTCTTTTCTAATGTTTCTATATTCTCTGCCTCCAAATATGCATATGCCCCTACCCCCTGCAATTCCTTCAGCCTGCATTTGCAATTGAGATGGCCCACTGTTTTCTTTATTTACATGAAATCTCTTGAAGGGCCAGAAGGGCATGGTGGTGAGGACCTCGGCTTCCTCCTCATTGGACTAAACTGGACTAAGTTTACCTGTGACCTGTTTACTAAGTCAATTATCCTGTTTCCATCCATCATTCAATTTAATCTTGGTCCTAACAAGTCCTAGCATCTGACATGGCCCCCTGCCTTCTTGATATAGTTTTCTTCCTTAGTTTCTGCGACACTATTTTTCTTTAATTTTCTTTCTATCTACCTCATCATTATCTCTGTGGGTTTTTTTTTTCTTGCTCTTCTCTCCTCTAAATATTAATGAATTTGTACATAGGAAAAAAAAAACTAGAAATCGTCTTTTGAAACATTAAAGATCTATTGACACATAAATTTCATAGATGGTTGGAAATATAATCTGTCTAATGTGGCTTTTGAATGCCTCTAAGTCCTAAATAGATTAGATGATCAAATTAATGTCATCAAAAATTTATCTATTTTTTTCATTAGAGATGTTTTCATTCTTCTTTTTTGTCCGTGTAATGATTGGGAAAATCGTGCATAAGAATATCAAAATATGAGCATGGCTCATTAAAACACTTACATTTGGGATAGGGATTAAATATATTACTTTTTCAAAGATTTATTTATTTATTTGAGAGAGAGGGACAGAGAGAAGGGTGGGCAGAGGGAGAGAGAGAATCCTGAAACAGAGTCCCCAGTGAGCAGGGAACCCAATGTGGGGCTCAGTCCCAGGACCCTGAGATCATGACCTGAGCCGAAATCAAGAGCTGCTTAAGTGACTGGGCCACCCAGTTACCCCTAAATATATTATTTTTTATCAACATTAAACAGCACTAGGACAATAAATGTTGTAGTGGAGTTTTTTTTTTAAATACGACTGACATAGCTCCTTTGAAATAGTTATTCTTAAGGTTGTCTTTGATTTTTTTCCCAAGGTTTAATATCCTCAAATAGGTCTTCATCTTGCAAAATTTTGTACCTAATACATACTGATGCATAAAGAAAATGTATCAACTAAGCAGATTGTTCTATGATGGCTTGGATTATCAGGCATTTGCAAGTTAAATTCAATATTTCTGTATAAATTTTAAAAAGTAACTGAAATTAACATAATTTATTTGTTCCATTAGTGAATAACCAAAATTGTAAAGTTCTTCAAGCTATTTTGTATGCTTATTAGGATAATTGTAATTATTCATTTTTATTTAAAAATTAAACAGTGCTAAGCATACAGTGTTTGATGAATATAAAAATATATATCATTGAATTATAAATGATTTTGCCTCCAGCTGCCAACTTGAAATGCCAAGCATTTCACTGATCTTCATATTTCATATGATGCTGAACCATTTATGGTCTTTTTGCTGCCATATGAGAAACAGCAATATTCATCAACACTTTATGCTTCATGAAGCAAAAGCTGTTATTTTATTCATGAACTTCTTTCATAATAAGACTGACTGAATCTCCTCTTTTATTTTTCTTTGTAACTTTAAATGATAGTAGTCTGTCGGAAGTCCCCATTGAGGATATTTACTCATTTTCTCCATGGAAGTAGACCATAAGCTCCATGAGGGTCAGTAGTAGGTTTATCTTATTTGCCATTATATTCTCAGCACTTAATATACGGTGTGGTTAGCATGCACGAATGCATTTATTTTCAATTTCTCTTTTTTACTTTTTTTGGATATAGTTATTAATTTAAATGGCCCACCCCTATATTCTCATCACAACTTGGTACCTGAGGGAGTCAGAGGAACATTAATATACGTTGCTTCCTGTCAGAGGCCTTCAGTATAACTGAAGATACAGACTAAAGAATATGGTTCAGTAGAAGATACTTTATCATTAAGATACTACTTGAATATCACAAAGTATAAATCACGTAGACATTAATAAAAGAAGGATTTCTCCAGAGAACCAGAATCATAGAAGTGCTGGTTGGGTGAAGCTTAGAGAAGAAATATTTGCAATAAACAGGGAAACATGAATGGAGCAAGATAGTAAGGGCTTGAGAAAAGAAAGATCATAAAGCATTGGAAGGGCTAGGAGGACCCAGCGTTCCTTAAAAATGAAAAGAGGATGTTTGGAAATTGAGTGACATTTGCTTCTTGATAATAAAGGATTCTGAAAGGCAGGTAAAGTATATTTTACTTTAGTGAGAAAAAAAAAATCTAATGAGTAGGGGTGCCTGGGTGGCTCAGTCGGCTAAGCATCTGCCTTCAGCTCAGGTCATGATCCCAGGGTCCTGAGATCAAGCCTGCATCATGCTCCCTACTCAGCAGGGAGCCTGTTTCTCTCTCTCCCTCTGCTGCCTTCTCTGCTCTCTTCCGTGCTCTCTCTCAAATAAATTAATAAAATATTTTTTAAAAAGAATCTAATGAATATTTGTGAGGAGAAGAATCTCCTAATGGTATGTCACAGTAGCTTGTAAATCAGATACACTGAAGTACGTGGTAAAATTGAGTGATTGAAGACCTGATTTAGGTGGAGGTAGCAGGAATGGTGGCAAGAAAAAGATGGGGTGATTGATTTTGGATAGGTAAACAGAGAGAGGCAAACTAAAACCAAGCTGTCAAATTTGGGTAAAGAAATAAACTGGGGTTCTGCAGTTAGAGGTAGGAAAACTGAAAGAGGAGGGTTAGTCTTTGACATATGAAATTTGAGATGTTACCCAGAGAGTTAAATGGAAGTGTCCCAAAGGATAAGGAAGCTACTTAAACTGTATCATGCAAAATAATTCCCCTGTCCCACCTTAATATCACATATACATATATGTCCACACAGTTTGTTCTTTTTAATTGTGTCTGTTTCTTCTAGAACATTTTCATCTTACAAAATTTAGTTTTTGCGAACTCTCATATTTGTGATTTATTTTATAAATGCCTAAGTACTTCAGTAGGCTAGTGCAGATATCAAGAAGAGTGAAATGTTATGCAATCATTTTAATACAAAATTACCTCTTTGAGAAAGACATAAAGTTTCCTTTCCTTTAAAGTGAGGATGATAATTCTTACCCTACCTAGTTCGCAGGGTTGTTGTAAGGATCAGAAGAGATGACGGGTATGAAAGCTCTTTGAAAACTAAAATCCTTTATAAATGTAAGCTATCATCATCATGATTATACAGTGCCCTCTATATGAACCTGAAACAGTTTTCAATTTTAATCTATCATGTCACTCTTCTAATTCCTGTAGAGCATGTCCCACAAGATTTTTATCATGGGACTCTATTTTAATCAATGAGAATGCATTTTCATGAAAGCATAATATTGTTTCTATAATAGATATTCTTTGAACTCTGGATGAAGACTAATACACATTTCAAGGACCATTATACTTCTGAGAATTTTTTCCTATTTCTTTCATTTTATAGCTTCCTTTCCCCCGTATTACATGGGTGAAATAAAATGACTTCATCAGGTAAAGTATCCTATAAAAACTTAACTGTCAATCCCATCCTCCTTTCCCCTAACTTCATCTTTTCCCACTCTGTGAGTTTGAATTCTCTGATAAGCACCACCCATGGGCTTTACCCATTGGCACTGGTCCATTTCTAGTGATCAAACCAGACATTGACGGTGTAGAAACATAGCACTGTCAGCCTCAGGATTTGTGCAGTTGGAATTGAGACTTGGTGCCAACCCAAAAACTGTTGTGTTGAAGAATTCTGATTTTTCTTAAGTCTCTCTATGTCTCTCTCTATCCCTTCATCAAATGAGTACAGCCCTGATACTTGCAATTCTGAAGGGCTTCTCCCTAGCTTCCTAGGCCCTGGGAGGAATAGCCACATGGCTCTGGACTGTTGCATAGTCTCTGTCTTCATTCTTTGATACCCCTTTCCTGGAATCTTCCACAAGGCCTCTCCTCAAGATTGACTCTCTTTATATCAGAACTTGACCAAATAGTTCTTAAGTTAACAAGGCCCCTTGGCCTCTACATTTGAGGCTCTGCTGCTAGTTGCACCTGCCACGGCCAGTCTTTAGTGTTGGATGAATCTCAGACATGCCATACTGCACCCAGTAAGCCGGCCTGTGCCTGGCCCTGAGCTTGACCACTCACCTCCCTCAACTAAGTTTGCTAGCCAGTTCTGTCATGCTTCATATCCAGGAGGCCATTCGTGTCCAGGACAAGATGCCACCTTCTTCCCACCATATCCTTCTGCTGCTTCACAAAATCCCCCTGTTATATTTCACCCAGTTAACATTAACGTTCATTCTGTCTTTTTCTTGGCACTTATACAAGAAGTGCAAACATCCACTTAGGGAAGAGGGCATCCTGTCAGAACTGGGTCTTTTCTGATACTTGGATTAGGTCACTAAGTCACTGCAGATTTATAGAGGAAAGAGAAACACTACACTGGAGAATTTGCTATAATTGCCAGAAGCACCAAACCTGTAATTACTATTGCCACTCTGGGAACTTGAAGCGAAGCCTCCATAGTTAGCCTTTGCCCTTATCCATCCTGATTTTCTTGCCATATTTTTTCTACTTTGGCCCTTGTTAAAATTTATAGTAGAAATAGAAATTTGAGAATCCAGCTGAAGATTCTTAGAGTAGTACAAAGAATATATTTTTAAAATTTATTTGATGCCTCACATACAACAGAATGCAGAGAAATTTAATCAGTGGTAATAGAATTGTTTATTTTAATAAAAGCCAGGGAGAGTTGACTAACACTTTCACTGTTTGAGCTCATAATGTAAGACATATGTAGCACTTTTTAAAAAGATTTATTTGTTTGAGAGAGAGAGCGAGCAGGGTGGAGGGGCAGAGGAGAGGGAGAGAGAGTCCCAAGTGGGCTCCGTGCTAAGCACAGAGCCCGATGCGGGGCTTGATCTCATGACTCTGAGATCATGATCTGAGCTGAAACCAAGGGTCAGTTGCTTAAGAGTGAGCCACCCAGCCCCCCCCCCCCCCCCCCCCCCCCCCCCCGTGTATCACTTTCTAACTTAGCATTTCAGTGTATCTCTACCAGGTAGGTGTTATCTTTACTCCATTTAAAAAATGTGGACATAACGGGCGTTGCAGATGAGGATACTGGCAGTCAGAAAGCTCACAGGTTTGCCTAATTCAGCAACTGGGGACTGTCCTATGGCAATACTATACTTCTGGGCTAGAGATCCCTACCCACTGGTGAACACTCTCTTGCTTAAGTTCATTCCTCAGTTCCACTTTGTCTTCGGACTAAATGACAAAGGAGGGTCACAAGGCCTTTTGTTATATCATGCCATCATTTCCCTTCTTTTCCTTACTATACTTCATCCATTCTGAACCTCTTGGAAAGCCATCATATCTTGCCCTTCCTTTTTATCTGGGTTATTGAGTCCTATTTTGGGGGCCAGATCCGTTGGGAAGGCTTCCGTGTGGTGTGAGCTGGCCTCAGACAACATCTTGCATAATCTCTACTGGAGCCATTAGTACCATTAATGTATGACTCTGGTTGCTTTAGATTGAGCTTCTGAGGGTACAGACTGCCTCTTTCATTTTTGTTTCTTCTTTTTCTTCATCTATAAAATAAATATAATAATAGCTACCTTGTAGATTTATTGGGAAGATTAGAGGTAATGTATGTTAGTAAAGTAACTAAGAGTGCCAGAGACATGGTAATAAAACTAACAATAACTCATATTTATTAAACTCATTTTCTGTGTGCCAGATACTCTGGTAGGCATTTAACGTGTATTATCTGTAATCCTTATGTAATGATTTTATTCAATGGCCTGAACTCAAAGACAGTATAAGCAGAAAGAACTTTTACTTTTCTCTCTTCAACAGTGTTATCAAATCTTATGACCCTGCAATTTGATCCGTGTTAGGCAGAGGCCATAGTTTCAGACTCTCAGTTATAAACACGAGTTAATTTCAATAATTAAAATTTATTTTCAGTTATTAAAAGTCTTAGGCTGTTCTCAATGCAAATGAAATTCAAAACGTGTCCCTTTCCCTCAGCTGAGGCCTGACGCAGGCTCTTGCCCTGCATTTCAGAATAGTTTTGACTTGACTGGGATTTTTCTAGTCGCTCTCGCTCATCAGTGCCTCTGTCATTGGCAAAAGCTGGCTGCATTGTGGGGTGTGCCTGTAGGCTCTTTAGCACTCTGCCTTTTCCCCGTACAGCCCACAGCAGTCAGTC
The DNA here is from genome assembly GCF_002007445.2 of Ailuropoda melanoleuca. Classification (NCBI taxonomy): domain Eukaryota; kingdom Metazoa; phylum Chordata; class Mammalia; order Carnivora; family Ursidae; genus Ailuropoda; species Ailuropoda melanoleuca. The sequence continues at coordinate 54,696,995 of NC_048226.1, forward strand.
CCACAACCTCCGTCTGCCGGGTTCTCTTACTTTGGCAGGTGGCTCTTCTCAGTAGGATCCCATGAAGATAGGGGATTACTTTCTGTGGTATGCCCTGGGCCCATAGGAAAACACAGGCGTTCTTGTCTGGTCTGGTGTTGGAATGTAGATCTGTCTGTCTGCCATTCTCTCTTCTTGCTCTGCTTGTGTGGACGGTGCCAGTCAGCATCGTGCTTTCTGAATTCTCCAGGAGAGAAGGGGGAAGCCATCAGTGTTCGCATGCGCCTCCTCACTCCAGGCGCCGTGTCAGCTTGTTGCACACTCTTCACTGTGGTCATGCCGCCACTGGCCCGCACGTTTCTGCAGCTCGCAAGCCTGTGGTCAGAATTGACTCACTAGTCTTTTGTCTCAAAAGTGCTCCTCTCACTACTCTGAGATCTGTTAGCACTGTCCCCTTGGATATGTGTGTGCAACAGGCGTGCATGAGAGGAGATAAGCCAAAACCCCTCCCTTAGGTAATGTCTCACTGCCTCCATGACTTTCTGTTAACGCACGCCATAATTCTGCTCTTGATAGGCCAGATGAGGTGCCATGTTAGTGGCCAGTTAGGCTTCCCGTTAGGAAAGCTTAGGAGAGGTAGGAGCAGCTGCTCTTCACAATCTTTTCTCCTATTGTTCTCACTTTAGGTCTTTAGCTGGAATATTCGAAATAACAGGAAAAGCCCTGCTCCACATCTCTGTATATAAAAAGCACTCATTTACATCTGAAGAACTGTGACTCTAGAAGTCAGGTTATCTTTCCTACGGCCACTAAACGTATTTAGTGAAGATCCAAACCTAATTTGTATCTAGGTTAGTGTAATCCCAAACTGACTGTTCTGTTCACTGTACTGTTTACTTTAGAATGTGATTGCTCAATTGTAAATGGTTACCAAAGGGCATCTCAAAGTGAAGATAGATAGCAATGGCACCCATTGGGATTTATTTAGGTAACTTACAATGGAAAATGGAGGTTTGATGGTGTAAACTTATCAAGGATTATCCAACTTAATTGACTCCTGTATTCGTATTAGTCATTTTCTGCCAGTTTAAGAAATGTTTGATAGAGCTAAAGCAGTGCCTAGCTCATTGTGAGAATTCCATAAATATTTGTTAAATGAAAGACTGTAGGAATTCACTCAGCTAATACAACTACTCCTAGCAAATGGGGGCGAGTGTTGAGTTTTGTCAAGTGCTTTGATTGTGTTGGTCTCCCTGTTATTCATCCATCCATCATCAACCCTTATATTTAAGGAAATGTCTTTAGCATTTTTATTGGATGACTGCATGTCTCTTACATGTAACCAGGAGAAATACCAAGCTCTAGAAGCCTGATTGTGTCGGAGTCGAAAATTTAATCAGCAAGAACCAATTTAAAAGAGCCAAGTTGTAGCAAAATCTATAGAATTCTAACTTCGAATAGAATCCTTTCCTGATTCACTGTAGCCTCACTTTCTTTCAACTTTTAAATAAGAAAATGCTGAAAAATGGCCAATGAAGAATTGCTTAATATAGTACAATAGTTATTCTTTTTCTGTCAATGTTCAGAGGGAAAGAACATCTGGATAAATCTCAGGGATGTTTGAGGAATTTTAGAAACTGCCCTCTGAGTCAGGTTAATTTATTAATGCTCAGTTTGTGAAAACATCATTAGAAATGTTTAGTCCTTTTTGTATAGATTATATTTGTAGAGAGAATTTATTGAAGAGATTTACATATAAAATTATGAGTGAAAAACAAAAATATTAAAAGTAGCTACAGCTATTTTACATGGTCTGATATCTTTGCACTTAGTGATGTGTAGCACACATCAGACACTTAAAAATACATTTCTGTATATGAGATTCTTAAAAAATGGGAAACTATAGTGAGAGAAAGAAAGCTGATCAGTAATTGCATGAGGGGAAGAGGCTTGACTGCAAAGGGACGCAAGGAAACTTTTTCAGGAGTTGAAAATGCTCTATATCTTGATTGTGATGGTGGGTACGTGAATATTTTCCACATCCCAAATTTACCAAATAGTATAATTATAGTGGGCAAATCTTTTGTATCTACATTATATTTCAGTAAACCCGAGGGAGTGAAGGAGAAAAAAAATCTTTATTATTGAATTTAGACTGTTCCACTTTTATTATTTTTTTTCTGCAAAGTGAATAGGACTGTGGTATAGTCTTCTTAAATTATGTTCTACATGGAATAATAAAGTCCTAAGTTTCAAATTATCTTAAAGACCGTTTAGTGTAACCCTTCCTTCAGTCACTCTTCACTCTTCATTCACTCTTCACTTAGTTGCTTGTTGCTGGATACACGAAGTCAAATAAGGCATAATCCTTGCCTTGGGGATGTGTATTAGTTCTTATCTATTACTGTGTAACAAATTGCCCCCAAATTTACTGACTTAAAGCAACACACATTTATCAAACCACAGTTTCCGTGGGTCAGAAATCCAGACACGGCTCACTTGCGTCTTTTGTTTCAGGATGTCTTACAAGGCTGAAATCACAATGTCAACCAGACCTGGGATTTCTTATCTGAAAGCTCAGCTGGTCAGAGGTCTGCCTCCAAACCCACTAATGCTGTTGTTGGCAGAATGCAGTACACTGAGTGCTGTTCACCTTGGCCTCAGTTACCAGCTGGCTGTTGGTGGGAAACTGCTCTCGGTTCTTTGGCAACAGATGCTTTCCAATATGACCCCTTCATCAATGAGTGTAGACTGAGAAGACAATAGAGTCAGCTCCGAAAGTCAAGTCACAACCTTTTATAACTCAAACACGGAAATGGCATGCCTTCAACATGGTCGCATACCCTTGGTTAGAAAGTGACTCATTGTAATGTAGGCAGGTATCATTATCATCATCATGGTGCATACATGATCAAGTTGCTGTGAAATTTAAGCACAGTAATGAATGGAAAGTTCTGAGTGTGGTATCTGGCAAATAGTAGGCATTCAATAGAAGTTATTTATATTTTGTTATTATCCTTGTACAGATCTCATTCCTGACCTAAAATCTATATCTCTGAAACCTTTTCCTTGTTGAGCTTAGTTGAAAACTTGGGGCTTACTAATCAAGTTGTATTCACTTCCAAATGCTAACCCTGCCTTTAATTTACATCAAAAGACAATGCATGTGCTGCCTTCAAATTCTCCCCTCTCCTGCACATTCCAGGCTTCTCTGTTTCCAGAAATGTTCCCTGTATAACATGATTGCAAGCCTCCCAAGCATCTCTTCTTGACACACTTGTTCGATTGTAACTCATCACACAAAACTAAAAAACATATAACAAGTCAGTCATCAGAAGGAAAAGTTTTCCAATGGGAGGATGATCCATAACTAGTATTCCTACCTCAAGTTAATTCATAAGCAATCCTGATCTAGGACCTAATCTGGATCCCTAGGACAAGCTCAAACATGTTTCACACAACTCACCGAGTTTGTAAGTAGTTCGTACATTTTTTGCAAAAATTAATATCAAAGCACAAGAGAAGTATTTTAATTGATAAATAACCAATCTGCATACAACAAAGCAATAATTAAATAAAAGGAATATATTTACAACTAAAAAAATACATTTACTTCTAAAACTGTTGAATCAACTTCTAAGTTAAGACAAGATCATATTAAGAATTGAATATTTATTTATTTTAGAAGCAAGAGCATTTTAGCAAGTGACCTATAAATTAAGGTCAATATTTTTAAATATAATATTATATGTCAATTGTGCTTCAATAAAAAAATTTAAAAAAAGATTAATACACTTAAACTTACATCCCTGAGAAAAAATGTATGAAGTAACATTCTTGCAGTAATATTTAGTTTTTAAGTATTTCACCATTGATATTTCTCATTCTAGGAATTTTTATTTCATAATCAATTTCAAAAAGGGAAGAGAATGCATTTAAATAAAATAATTTATCCTCATATGAATGTTCTCTATTATTAGATTCTATCTCAGGAGCCAACATGTATTTTTAACTTCTTTGATGTTTATAAGGAATATTGGTGATAATGTTAATATTTCTAATGTGTTAAATGTTATTTAACAGAAAAATAATAAAATATCATTTATTTGAATTTCTGTTGTAATGTAAGGGAAGTATAAGTGCTGGTGATGAATTATTTCATTTACAGGTTATATTGAAGATTTTTTAGAGCTAATTATATTGGCATTTCTTCTTACAAAAAGAAAGCAAGTATAAATATTTGGCTATAGGAATCCTCAAGTAGCTTCACATTCCAAGTTATTGAAAATAACTCCACTCCAAAAATTTATTAATAAAATACATAGGAAATTATATTTTTAAATGTTTTTATTCTAACTTTTTATTGGAAATGCAATAGTTGGTGCAGTGGAATAAAATGTGTCAACAAACACAGAAACAAAGAATGCACAAAGCTTAATTTCCAAGGTATGCATGTGTCTGTGTGTGTGTGTATATTTATACATATAAATATATATATATATCAAACACATTTTAAAATCATTAAATACTAGTATCCCAATAGAGAAAAGTGGGCTTATGATAACAGTCTAAAAGGATATGCATTAAATGTGGATAGTGGTTATCTATGGGCTATGATTTTTATTTTCTTCTTTATATCATCAATGTTTCTGAATGCTTTGCCAGAAACATTTATTACTTTAACAAGCAGGACAATGTTGATTTTTCCATTAAAAATATATTTTGTGCTAAATCTGTGAACCAAATTAAGAATGAGCTTAGTTTCATTATGTTTCTTAAGGAGAATAATTAGAAAATGCTATGACTTTTAAAAAATAGTACTTTCTATTTCTTTGTGAACTTGTAAGAATTGTTCACTTATGGAAAAATATATTTAGATCTACTTTTATCTTTTTGTGGAAATCCTTTGCATGTGCACATAATGGTGAATTATCAAAGAAAGTATATTTTGTTACTAAGTCATTAAAATTCAAAGTCAAACATTTATAGATTTATCTCCAGTAAATAAGCATCATATTTATATCTGGTAAGGATTACATTATAGCATTTGATAAACATGCATACTTATATAACTATAAAAAAATCTGAGCAAGCTGTTAAATGCTTTTGTTTGATGACACATTTTATTCAAAAGGTAAGAAATACCTTTCTTTGCAGAGGGGAATGAATTACAATTCAACTTCAGGGGTTGCTTTTAGACTTGTATTAATATTCAGCAGTGATAGAGGTGAGATTTTAACTCTATGTACCTTGATTATGTTTTTGCTAAATCACCTGACTTATGTTAAGTGAAATACATAAAGGAGCCATGAGGTACCAAAACTGTGTTCCTGTGCTTTGCTTTCAATTTCAATTTCATGCCTATTTTGGTGAAACTGTGAAAGTAAGTAGAGTTAAATAGTATTAAAACCACCATTAGATCATTTGTAAGCTATCATTTTCAAGAAGACCATTTATGAATATCGTTGTACTACTTAAAATATACTTAAAACTGTTCAATAATTATAGAATATCCATGTCATTTATATTTATTTATTTATTTATTCATTCATCCATCCATTCATTCTTCCTTTTACATGGATTAAACTATACCTGAAATTATTCAGTTTTGTGTGATGACTTCTTTTAAAAAATACTATCATGTATTTGAAATAAGGCATGTCTAAAAAAGCATTTATGTGGATTTTAGAAAAAACATTTTTGAAGATTTTATTGCTAAGTCATCTCTACACCCAGCGTGGGGCTTGAACTCACAACCCCAAGATCAAGAGTCACATGCTCTACCAACTGAGCTAGCCAGACACCCCTAGTTCTTAGAAATTGATTGAAGGTCCAGTCTGCATTTAATATTTCAACCAGCAATGTTATTTTGCTTTAAAATTCTGGAAAAATAAAGTTGATTTTTGCCTTTTAACATATAGCCATCTGAAATAGTTTCATTCATTCACTCATTCATTTATTAATTGAATATAATTCAGTAAACACTAAAAAGAACTTATCTGTGTTCTAGGTTCTGGGTATCCAAGCACTTGCAGACCAGAAGGGGAAATAATGGAATGATAGACAGATACCCGCACGTGCGCACACACACACACACACACAGAATGAAAATTGCTTTGATATAGATATTTTGATCTTACCTATATTTGGAATGCCCAGTTCTCTCTCTCTCTCTTTTTTAATTGAAACATAATTGAACCACAGTGTTAGGTTAGTTTCAGGTATAAGTAGTGATTCAACAACTCTATACCTTATGCTATCTCAGCACAAGCCACCATACGACACTATTACAGTACCACTGACTGCATTCCGTATGCTGTACCTTTCATCCTAGTCACACATTCATTCCATTACTGGAAACCTGTATCCCCCACTCCTTTTCACCCATTTTGCCCATTCCCCCACCCGCCTCCCCTCTGGCAACTACTTATTTATTCTCTGTATTTATTTATAGGTCTGTCTTATTTTGTTCTGTTTTTTAAAGTCCACATATAAGTGAAATCGTATGGTATTTGTCTTTCTCTGTCTGCCTTATTTAACTTAGCATGATACTCTCTAGGTCCATCCATCTTTGCTGAAAATGGCAAGATCTCATTCTTTTTTATGACTGATATTTCATTGTGTCTATATACCACATCTTCTTTATCAGTTTATCTGTGGATGGACATTAAGGTTGCTTTCTTATTTTGGCTATTGTAGGTAATGTGATGCAATAAACAAACATGAGGGTGCATATATCTTTTAGAATTAGTGTTTTAATTATTTAGTACTTAGTAGTGGAATTACTGAATCATATGGTACTTCTATTTTTAACTTTTTGAAGAACCTCCGTACTGTTTTTCACAGTGGGTTGCCAATATACATTCCTACCAGCAGGGCACAAGGGTTTCCTTTTCTCCACATCTTGTCTTTTTGATACTTCCAAGTCTGACTGGTTTAAGGTGATATCTCACTGAGGTTTTGGTTTGCATCCATTATTCTTAATTAACAGAGAGTAGCAACTCAGAAATTTACATATACTGATTATATGTATTTTTAAAGTTTGTCAGTAAGCTTTTTAGAGTTTTATGAAACATGGTTTTAGAAAATATTACTTTGAAAAAAAAATGGTCCTGTTAAAATTACTGAGATTGTCTTCTGTTCTTGTTTATAATCAAGCCATATGGGGCCAATTATCTAATATGTTAATTTATTTCCATTAAGCATTTACCTTGTTACAACCTCATTGCAGACAGAATAATGGCCCCCTAAAGAAGTCTGCCTCCTAATCCCCAGCACCCATGAATAGGTTACTTTACATGGCAAGGAGACTTTGCTGATGTGATTAAGTTAAGGATCTTGAAATGGAAGATAATCCTGGATTATCCAGTTTGTCCCAGTGTAATCACAGGGTTCTTTTAAGAGGGAAGGGAGAAGATCAAAGGTGGAAGAAGACAGAAGGGAGAAGCAGAGGTTGGAATGATATGCTTTGAAAATGGAGGAAGGGGCTCCAGCCAGGGAATGAGGACAGCCTCACCAGGGTGACAAGGCAATGCAAGGAATTTTCCTCAGAGCCTCTGGAGGGAATGCAGCACTGTCTATACATTAATTTTAGCCCCCTTAAGATTTAATTTTGGCTTTTGACCCCCAGAATTGTACAGAATAAATTTGTTTTTTTAAAGATTTTATTTATTTATTTGAGAGAGAGAGAGAGAATGCATGCATGGGGGGAGAGGAGCAGAGAGATGGAGAAGCAGACTCTCCACTAAGCCGGAAGCCTGACTTGGGTCTCCATCCCAGGACTCAGAGATCATAACCTGAGCTGAAGGCAGATGCTTAACTGACTGAGCCACTCAGGCGCCCCTAAATTTGTATTGTTTTAAGTTACCAAGTTTGTGAGGATTTGTTATAGCTGCAACAGGAGACTAATACAAACCTACGTAGCAATAACTCTTCAAATGGCCTCTTTTTTTTAATTTAATAAAAATCCTAGCTTCATTCACCAGATGCATCACTGAAGAGATGCTTATTTATTAGCAAAATGTGAAACCTTTTATTATTTCCAGGGAATCATTAAGTAGGATAGCTGCTAACTCTACCCATCAAGCCAAATAAATCTTCAAGGGTGGCAAAGCCACATAGAACCAGGTGTTGGTGTCACCTTGGCCCGAGCCGCTACAGCTCTTTTTAACTGAGACTCCAGATACTACTGGAATTTTACGAAACCACATAAAAATAAAACATCTGAATGTGAATACTTTCAATGCTTCCTTGACTGTCACACATTCAAAAAGAGCCTCTCCTGGTAATAATCTGTGTGGTGCTGTTAGTATATCATTTGCAGACAAACAGAAAGCTGAACCCTTTATTGCTCCTCCTGTTTTCCGGGAGTATTCCGTAATAGAGTGACCGATACTCTGTTTTATAGGGTGAGGAGAAAAGCTGTAATAACTTCTATGCCATTATTTTTGCAACTCGAGAGTTCATTAAAACTCTCTTTGGCTTTCTTCACTGCCATCTTTCTTCTTCCTTATGAATTATTCAAGGCAGATTTCCGTTGAGGTAAATAGTTTGATTTGAAGTTTTTTTGTATCTGGATTTAGATGCAACAAGAAGTGTTAAATGCTCAGAATTTTAAGTGTACAGAATGGCACAGACTCAGCTATTAAGATGGAAGACATTTGCTGTTAGCGCTCTGGGGCTGCTGTTTGCGACTTCAGCGTGGTACTATTTGTCATTCTGAAGTAGGTAGGCTTATGATGCCTGTAGTATAAATCAGACTTTACAGAATGCTTGGTCCCCAAGCACTTTGAACATTCTAATTCACTTCTCAGTTTACAGAACATTTTTTGATTTTACAAGGTAAAGTTTCCTTTTTTTATTTAACCTTGCCAATGCATTATTAATCTCTATTATTTTTCAGGTATTATATACCAAACAACAAAAAAACATTAGCCTGCATGTTTCTCTTGGATAAAATGAGGTTGTAAGTTTTGAGTTCTTCTTTCAACAAATAATGTGAAAGCTAAGAGGACCTAGGAAACATTTCATTTTTATATAACTCAAGGTAAGCCTGATTTCTTCTTTCATAGTAGTCATCTCTTCCTTGGGATTCTGTGTCTTAGTTTTAATTTTTAATCACTTAGCTCATGGAGTTTACATACCTGAAAAACCAATATATGGAACACATGGCTACAAACTACATTGCTTTGGAACTAATGGGCAGAATTGGTTGAGTGCAATGTAGCACATTTAAAAACCAATGCAAGGAAATCTTATTATAGTTCTGTCATCTGCTAAAATTCACTTCCCTAATGTCAGTTTCTGTTAAAGCAGTCTACATAAAATTATGTTCGTGAAATTATGCCCACGTGGCACAGCGTTTTATTCACATGCTCTGCTCTCACACGATTTTTTTAGCAGCAGGAATTCCATTTACTAAAGAATGGTAAGAACTAATATTTAATAATTACTATGTGCTAGAGTGTGTGCTAGGTACTTGGCACGCGTCGTCTACATGAATGCTCACAATAACTCTGTGATACGGTTTCTGTAGCATCCCATCTTACAGCTAGAAAGTTGCTTGCAGAGCACAGTTTTGAATCGGTCTGTCTGATGTCAAGGTCCATGCTCTTAAGTACTCTGCCAGTGATTACAAATTCAAACATGTGCAAGAACAGAGATTTATGAAGTTACCTAGTATAATGAATGAATTTAAATTCATTTACATTTAAACTGTATACTGGACAACATATACATATTTGTAGACTGTACTCAGCTTTCAGCGTCTGGTTTTAAACTCTGCACAAAGCCACCCTGCTTTCAAAAGCATTAATTTATATGTGTAATTATTCCTTTATTCATTTCAATTTTATTCAGGTTTTATCAGAGACTGTAAGTGTGCAGAGGACAGAACTACATTATCATACTACCCTTGCGTGCCAAATAGCTACTAGTTAACCCAGTCATGTGGTCTGTCTGGTGTCAGGATAGAAGGAAGGAACTTCCTACCTGACCCTGGGGGAGATACTGAAATCAGAAGAAAGTTCAGACTCAAAAGCCAAAGGAAAAGTCGAGTTCTGAGGAGGTCACATAAATTGAGGGGGCTAGAAGAATGTATTAAGATCTAGCCTACAGCACTCATGGTCTTATGGCCATGAATATGAGAGTGATGGCAGCTGCTGAAGGGAGCTGAGGCAATACTTCGAAACCAGCTTCGTATTTGGTCCATGATTGTACCAGCCATATTGTAAGGCAGACGTGGGTCATTTTTAAGGGATGTGGGATGAGGTGTGTATCGATATTACACATAAAAACTTAGAGATAAACAAGGTGTTTAAATCCTGTAAGAAAAAGCTATGGAAGAGCAATGGAGGTGCCATTGGTTTCTTTTAAGTTCCCTTAAAGGATTTTCATTGTTCAGATGTCAACTATCAGAGAAAGGTAGGGAAATATTTGCTATCTGTTTGATTGTTTAAGGAAATATATTTTCAAGAATTAATAACATTCTTCTGGTTGTAATTAAGCTATCCCTTTTCAAAAATCAGTAATAGCTCCTCATTTTAGTTATAGCAGACATCCCTTAATTTGATAAGTTATTTAAATTCTTTGGTCTTTAGTTTCCATGAAACTGGGTGCGTGATTTTTAAACCTTTTTTTCAGTGGATGTGCTGATAAAACATGAAACTTGAAAATCACTGAGATTCTGTGCTTAATCAGAACCCTGTCATCTCTAAAATTCAACAAGTCAGCAATCAGTTATGACAAGGTCCTTTATTATTTGGTAACCCTTTCTGCTATAATGCACTTAATGCCAGCCTGCCCTTCCTTCCTTCCTCCCTTCCTTGCTTCTGTTTTACTACCTTCTATTGGAAAAGGAATTTTACATAGTTCTTGATTCAGTGGTTGGATATGGGGAAGGCTTACTCACCACTAGGGGGCATTTGAAAACATAAGAGGGAATTTTGGGTTTTCTCTAACTAAAAGAATACAGGAGACCTTGTTACTAGCATTTAGTAGCTAGAGGCCAGGGATATTGTTAACCATCTTGTTGTAGATGGAAAAAAATTCTCGTGTAAAAGGTCAGTAGCACCCTTTTTGAGAAATACTGTAATGGATCGTGTCCTTGAAGTTTGAAAAATCCTGTAGTAAAACTAATTTCTTTTCTGATAAGGATTTTCATTCCTTTAATTTTAATTTCAGTATAGTTAACATGCAGTAGGATTTTCGGTCTTGTTTTTTTGCTCATGCTCTTTCTGCCTCGAGCACCTTTCCCAATTACCACATTGAAATCCTGTTTGTTTTTTAAGGCTTAGCTCAGATCTCCTCTCCTTTATGAAGTCACTTTTGTAAACTTCTCACTTTAAACTCAGAGATCTTCCCACTTCTTGATGGCCTTTATGTAATCTCTCTCTTGAACACAAGCTTGAATAATCTCCAAAGCCATAGGCAACTAGAGAAAAATTTTGCTCGCTTTTCCATTTCTGCTTTCCGTATCAGGTTTGGCAAAGGGCCTTGAAAATAGTCAGAGATAAGGCTTTTGTTTTGTTTTATTTATATTAAAGTGATGCTTTTATAGAGAAATAGACAATAAATAATGAAATAAGAATGATTTATCCTCACCCACAAAAACATCACCACGATAAACATGCGAAGCCTGAGATTCAACCTAACTTTTTATTCATTTATGATTAATTCACTTTAGGAGCTCCATTAAAAGTGGACTATGAAACCTGTTCTTTACTATCCTTTCTTGTTGGATGTGTCTTGAATCATGATTAAATATCAGTATACAGACTAACCAATGGTAACAAAGATTTTTCTAGAAATAAAGGTAGCTTTCAGGGCTTCTCTAAAAAATTAAATTAAATTTAAATATATGATCGGCTGTCTCTCAGTTGCCTGAAACAAGATCACATATCATTGGCCCACTGTCCTAGTTCAAATACATTGAAGGAATCAACACCATCCCGTAGCCTGATGATATTTGCTTTAAGGAACAGGAAGTACTTAACTCCTGCTAGACATTGGTAGTAAATGTAGCTGTTGCCAGTATCATTTCTGGGACTTATTTCTGGAACCTATATGAACTTTGAGATCTCAAAAGATTCCTGTTTCCTTTAGGCTATAGTTTTAAAAATGGCTTTTGATTTTAAAGTTTTAATAAGAGAATAGAATTGTTTCTTTGCATATACTAGTCTATTGTTGTAGAATATTATTTGAAACCATGATATTGATGAGACTATTGTAAATTTTAAGGTAGTTGATCCACGTGTGTTTTCATTCTTGTTGGGTAATGGTGATAAGCTAGAAAAACGATGCAAAAGAATTACAGATTTTTACTAAATATGAAGGAAACAAGATGATTCCATGCCATTTAGGACCTAAAAGACAAGGGGGAAAATATGAAATGTTCAGTTAGCTTTATCATCTGTTTTATTCTGAATTTGGGCCACAGTGAATTGTTAAGTAAGGACTATCAGATATATGTTCATGTATCTTTAGAACATTGGTTTTTCTGCATTCTTAAATGGCTACACAAATAGTGTCAGTGTTGAATAGCTGAATTAACAGTTCTGGAATTCTCTATGTCTATCTAAGTGTTATGTGTGTATGTGTATCTACGTGCTTATTATTCCTTTTTTCCAGTTAGAGTATGAATTTCTAGGATTTAGGAAATCCAGTTGTATTTCCTCTGTGACCTTGTGTAGTATACCCATTCTGAAAATCACTTTGGCATCATGAAGTCCTGGGGGGTAGGGGGGTGATAGAGGTGGGGATGATGAAGAAAATAAATGAAAAAAAAATCCCCTTACCTTTTTCTTGGTATACTAAGTAATATTTGGGAATATAATATTAGGTAAATATATTCAAATATATTCTGGATCAGAAAGTGCTGGGTAAGTGGAAAATAAGAGATGGCACTTCTGGGCATTTTCTTTTGATATAATATCACCGTTTTGAATAAACCAGTTACACAAACATGCACATACAACCTCTTACCCAGGACATCAAAACTGAATACTTAAATTAAGTTAATCAGGAAGCATTTCAACTATCATGAGCCTAAGAGTCTAAGGCATGTTGAAATAAATAAAATACCAGTGCTTTCTAGAAGCATTATAGACCTCATGCATTCAGTATTTGCTGGGATTTGTCCTCTGTGGCATTGAAAGGAGATGACGGGTGATTATACTGTCAAAGCTTCTAGTTCTCAAATATAATCTTCAAAGGAGTGCTGGGGCAGACATAGAATAATTTTAATAGACTTTGGAAGACTTTGGAACATCCAAAAACAGAGAAGAAAACTTGCACAATAACACAGGAACATTGCCAGTATTGTTCGTTCCTTCTCTCTCCCTCTCTCTCTCTCTGTAGACACACATATATGCTTCCGTGTATGAATAGTTAATAGAAAAAAAATCATCCTCTTCTACAATATTAGTTGCATATTCTTTTCCTTGAATGTTATTAAGATACATTTCAAACTTTATTTTATTCTTTGTTTTAAGTTTCAAAAGCTTCCTCCAACACATTCCTTAAAAAAAAAAACTTTATTGGGATAGAATTCACATATACAGTTCACTTACTTAAAATATTTAATTCTGGGATACCTGTGTGGCTCAGTCGGCTAATCGGTAGACTCTTGATTTTCTCGACTTCGGCTCAGGTCGTGATCTCAGGGTCCTGGGATCGAGCCCTACTCACATCAGGCTCCTCACTCAGTGGGGAACCTGCTTGAGGATTCTTTCTCCCTCTCCCTCTGCCCCTTCTCATTTTCTCTGTCTCTTTCTAATAAGTAAATCTTTAAAAAAAAATAAATTAATAAAATACAATATATAATTTCATGTTTTTAGTATTTCACAGAGTTGTACATTTATCACTATAATCAAATTTAGGTCATTTTCATTACTCTAAAAAGAAATTCTGCACCCTTTATAGTGTTCCCCAACCATACCCACCCCCCATCTGTCTTCACCCCAAACTATTCTATAATCTTTCTTTATAGAGTTGTCTTTTCTAGACAGTTCATAAAAATGGAGTCATCTAATATGTTATTCTTTGTGACTGGCTTTTTTGCTTAACATAATGTTTTAAGGTTCATCCATGTTGTAGCCTGTATCAGAGCTTCATTTCTCTTTATCGCTGAGCACTATTAAATAATATGGCTATATTATTACATTTTATTTATCCACTAATCAATTGATGGATGTCTGGATTGTTTTCCTCTTCAGGCCATTATTTATAATGCTGCTGTAAACATTTGTATATATGGGTTTTCGTGTGCACATGTTTTTATTAGTTGGGGGTATATTTAGAAGTGGAGTTGCTGGATAGCATGGTAACTCTGTTTAGCTTTTTGAAGGAATTTCCAGACTGTTTTTCAATGAGTATGCAACATTTTACATTTTCACTGGCAGTATATGAGGGTTCCAATTTCTCCATATCGTTAGTAATACTTGTTACTATCTTTTTTATTATAGTCGTCCTAGTAGGTATCTCATTGTGGCTATAATTTGCATCTCCCTGATGGTTAATGATGTTGAGCATCTTCTTATGTTTATTGGCCATTTATATATCTTCTCTGGAGAAATGTTTATTTAGAAACTTTGGCCATTAAAAAAAATGATTTTGATAAAATATATATATAAAATTAAATTTACCACCTTAACCATCTTTAAGTATACACATCAGTAGCATTAAGTATATTTACCTTGCTTTACCACAGATCTCCAAAACTTTTTGTCTTACAAAACTGAAACTCTATCTTCATTCAGTAGCAACTGATTTCTCCCACTTGCAGGTCTGGTCTTTGGTAACCACCATTCCACTTCCTGTTTCTATGAATATGACTACTTTAGATACCTCATCCAAGTGGTATTCATCAGTATTTGTCTTTTTTGTGACTGGCTTTTTTCACTTGGCGAAATATCCTAAGGTTCATCTTGGTTGTAGCATGTCATGGTACGTCCTTCCCTTTTAAGACAGAATGGTACATCATGTGTTTTTACCACCTTGTTTTAGCCATTCATCTGCTGATGAACATCTGGTTTGCTTCCATTTCTTGGCTATTATGAATAGTGCTTCTTTGAACATGGGTATGCAATGTCTGCTCAAGACCTTATTTTCAGTTCATTTGAATTTATACCCAAAAGTGGGATTTCTAAATCCTATGGTAGCTCTATTTTTAATTTTTGAGGACCACCATACTGTTTCCTATAGCAGTTGTGCCATTTTAAAATCCCACCAACAGTGGGCAAGCGTTCCTTTTGGTCATTTATCTGTTTGTTATTAAGTTATAATAGTTTTTAATGTATCTCCAGCACATTTCTAAATGAAACCAATACATAGACTGATATAGTATTTAGCAATCACTGTGTGTAAAAGTTCTAGAACTAAAATATAAGCTTCGTGGCCTTGGGTAAACTATGTAATCTATTTCTCCTTTTCCTTTTCCATAGAATTGAGATGATAACACATACAGCATTGGTTTTGTTTGAAGGTGAAATCAGGCACTGCATGAATGGCATGCAAAAGAACACCTGACAAATGATAAATGCTCAGTACTTGTTAGTTATTATAATTACTAAATGTTGTTCTTTCAGATATGTATATTAGACTGGTGTTACAACATGATCTCTGTGGTACATGTACGCATCTACTTGTATATTTTCAGTGGTAAATTCCTTTAGTGGTTTCTGTTCTCATTGTTAGCATAGTAAATTTTATTATGATAAATTTATTTATTTATATTATTTTTTATGATAAATTTCAGACATTCAAAAGTAGAAATAATGATTGAAGGAATCCTATAACTATCACCCAGATTCAACAGTGATCACCAGAGGCAAACAGTGTTAGGATAAATAATTTGCAGAGGTAATGAAAATATCTTGAATAAAGACCGAACAATTTTAGTGTCTCATGCATTTTTACATACCTCTAATTAACTTTCCTATGTCTCTGTCACACACACACACACACACACGCACACACACACATTACATATATATGCTTATATTGTTCTATCTTTAGCTACAAGAGCAGGGGAGAAACAGTTCTCTGAACGTAGAATCAACTTTTAATGGAAAATGAAATTTTAAAGTAGAAATTTTTTAAAAAGACTTCAATTTCCCTATATATAGATATATAGAATGTAAAAGATATATATATATATCTTTTTAAAGTTTGTTCACTTTGTGAAACTGATGCTATCAATAAAATATTTTGATACCTCTTTCATTATAAGAATCACAGTAATAATGTTAGATATGCATACTGATGGAGAAATTATTCCTGGTAAATAAATTGTCCAAGACAAAGGACAAAATGTAAATAAAATATATCCAGGGCAGTGTCCAGAGACCATTCCTAACCATTACAACATATCTCAAAATATTTTACAATCATTAGCCTAACAATCCAGGAATAAGAAAGCTATGAAATATTGCCTTATTTGTAAAGAAAGTGTGTTATGTATTTATCATTTTAATTATACCTGTAATGATAATTGCTTTAAATCACCCAAATATATGTACCGGCACACAATAATAGAAAGTTCTTTCTTAGGGCACTTGGGTGGCTCAGTAGGTTGAGCATCAGACTCTTGGTTTCAGCTCAGGTCATGATCTCAGACAACTGGGATCAGCCTGCATGGGGCTCTGCACTCAGAGTGGAGTCTGCTTGTCCCTGTCCCTGCCCCTCTGCTCCTTCCCTTGCTCATGCTTGTGCTTTCTCTCTTTCTCAAATAAATAAAATCAGAAAGAAAGAAAGAAAGAAAGAAAGAAAGAAAGAAAGAAAGAAAGAAGAAAGAAAAAGAAAAAGAAAGAAAGTTCTTTCTTGTTCATTCTGTTAGCATGGGATGGGTAAACAAATGTCCAGGGCATCTCTGCTCCATTCAGGAACTCAGGCAGGTTGAGCCTCTTCCATCTTCATCAACTGGCTTTTTGACAGGAATTGGTTTGCTGCAGGTCTGTAATGCATAATCCACCTCACTGGGGGGATCCTCCAAAAGAAAGAATGATGAACAAGTCAAATTTCCTGTAAGCAAGCTGATTAGTGGCCAGCCTCCTAGAAAACACTATATTGATGATATTTACCATCACAGGAATTTCTTTAATCTATGAAGTGTTCCTGATCTGACTAAAATTGCATGAAAATCTATATTTTCATGGAGCATGCCTCACTGGAAAATGTCACATGAACTACATTTTAGTTGAAGCACAAAATGGAAGCTTCTTGATGAAAGCTGTCTTTTATATAAGTGATGACTGCAATTATCTCTTTAAATGATAAATCTGGGCAAGAGTGAGTCCTAGTGTGGTCCTAGACCCTGCCTTGCTTTGCCTTTTATAATTACTGGTATTCTGGAAATTATTAGTAAAACTTGACATTGGATAAGATTTGTGATTTATTTTAGTCTGATTTGACAGTCCAAGGCTTGCGAAGTTAACCTGGTAGGTATGAGAGGGCGTTTCTAATCCAGCTAGTGTAAAGGGAAAAAAGCTCATAAGTCCACTCATGAAGGAATTGTATGGAACTGGCTTGGGAATGATATACAGTACTTCCTCTGGCATTTCAGAGGACTCAAACCATGAGGCACCACACTCAATTGCAAGAAATAGAAAAAAATGTAGTCCAGCTATGTACCCAGAAAAAAAAAAAAAAGGAGACTATGGATTTGGTGAGTTTGTTAAAACTCATTCTAGAAAAATGACTGAAATATTTTGTACATCTTTCTTTAGAATAATCATAGATTATAGCTCATAGTCATTCCTATGGACTAGACACATCATCACATTTAATCTTCTCCACAGCTATGAGTTAGAGACCCATCTTGACACTTTATTGATGTGGATTCTGAGTCTTAATGATGTTATATACATTACCTAAGGGCACAGAGCCAATTTATCTGACAGAACCAAGACATGGACATAATCTGGTTCTTTTCAAAGTATTTGTAGCCATCAGTCAAGAATTCTCAGAGTAAGAATTTCATGTAGGTAGAGTTGCCAGACAAAATAGAGGACACCCACGCTATATTTGGGACATACATGTGCTAAGAACTTGTTCAGTGTTCATCTGAAATTTAAATTTAAGTGGACGTCATATATTTTTATTTGCTAAAGCTAGCAACCCTACATGTAACATTACTATGTAGAAAAAAAAAGAGAAGCTATTAAGTCATGCATTAAACTTTTCTATTAATATTTGGAATAATGTCACCTTTGAATGTTTAGCATAGTGATATAATTAACTATAGGCATCCTC
Source organism: Ailuropoda melanoleuca (assembly GCF_002007445.2). Taxonomy (NCBI): domain Eukaryota; kingdom Metazoa; phylum Chordata; class Mammalia; order Carnivora; family Ursidae; genus Ailuropoda; species Ailuropoda melanoleuca. Next base: position 54,715,223 of record NC_048226.1, read on the forward strand.
ACATGGAAATAGTAGCAGCATAATTCCATATCGATTTATGGGGGAAAAATGTAGGTTTGACTTCCCTAAGGAAATATATGATTAGGATTAAAAGCCATGTCTACCCATCACTAGAGCATGCATAATCTTGCATAAAATATCTTCACTAGCAAATATTTTAATATTGGAAATTGTATTAAATGTATATCAAGGCAGATTTTTGTATTTGAGTTTACTCATGTATAATATGCATTACTTTATCCATTATTTGAATTTTATACTAGGTACTAAAGGATAAATAAGTGAAAGCTAACACTACTAATACATCTCTGATTCTTTACAAGGTGAATAATTTATTATCTAAACTGGATAGTATTGAGAAGAAAGGATGCTTTTAATAATTACTCCAGGACAACAGATGAAACATGGGATAGTTTCAAGCAAACTGAGATGAATAGTCACTCCAGTGGGCCACCTTATTTTTGGGATCACAGAATGTTAAAGGAAGAGAGCTGTCATAGACCTCATTTAATATAATCTTGTATTACAGACTAAGAAATCTAAAGCCCAGTGAAAATAAACAGTATTTTCTATAGATTAATGATTCTTACTCAAGTTGATGGCTTTATTATTTATTTATTTATTTATTTATTTATTTATTTATTTATTTATTTATTTTTAAGTAGGCTCCACATCTAACATGGAGCTCAGTGTGGGGCTTGAACTCACAACCCTGAGATTAAGACCTGAGCTGAGATCAAGTGCCAGATGCTTAACCAACTGAGCCACCCAGGTGACCTGACAGCACTTTTTAAAAAGGAGTGACTTATATGACTCTTGTCCCCTCATTTACTTCCCCTGTGTTGTACCTAAGATTATCATCTTCTGCAATATTCACTTCAGCTAAGGCTGTAAAGGCCAGAATTTAATCTTAACACACTAACAGCTGGTGTCTGTATTCATTTTTTTTAGCCTTAGATCACGTCTTCTGAACCTATTAAGAATTAAGTGTGTGTTCACTGAAGTTTCATCGTACAGTCCAGACTCTCTCTTTTATATTCTAATGACTCTGTAATGTTATAGAACAAATGGTGTGCGGTTCTTTGACTGTGGAGCTGAACCGAGAAATGGCCAAGCCACAGAATCTCAGAATCTTCCACTAATATGGTCTCTGGAAAGCATAAGAGCAAAAACACACCTCTTCTGATATTTTTGGAGGTAGTTACATATTATTTTTATGTGAAATTACTGATTATTCCTTCAGTGTCAGACATAGGTTTTTAATTGTTATACAGGAAAAAAAATGCTCTAATAATTCATTTGCTCCCAAATTTACGTGTTCTCATTTGTTCTCAATAACGTAAAAGAGAGGCAGTATTAAATGATATTAAGAATCTGTACTCTAGGACACCTGGGGGGACTCAGTCAGTTAAGCGTCAGACTCTTGGTTTTGACTCAGCTCACAATCTCCGGGCCGTGCAAACCCTGCATGGGCTCCACGGTAAGTGTGAAATCTGCTTGAGATTCTCTCTCTCCCTCTCCTTCTGCCCACCCCTCAAATAAATAAATAAATAAATCTTTAAGAAAAAAGAAGCATCTATATTTTCTAATTAGACTGCTGGGGTTAAAATCCTAATGCTAACACTCCCTAGCTTATGAAACATGGAATAGTTAGTGGGTTCCTAACCTCTACTCCTTAGCATCTCATCTGTAAAATAGGATTTATAATATTGACTGCCTAATTTTCTTTGAATAAGTAAGTGATTTTAATGTTTTAATATGAAATACTTAGAAGAGTGTTCTATCTTCTATTAAGCACACAATAAATAAGCTCTTATCATTATATTATTTATTTTCAATGAAATAGAGCCTTCTTTTCATTGCCCTGTTATTTGGGTTTCTTTTCCTTTCTTTCTTTCTTTTTTTTTTTTTATTTGTTTCTTTTAGAGAGAGAGAGAATGCACGTGCGGGGTAGGAGGGAAGAGGGAGAGAATTTTCAAGCAGACTCCCCGCAGAGAAAGAAGCCAAACAGTAAGCAGATCTCACAACTTAGAGATCATGACCTGAGCCCAAACTCAATAGTCTGGTGCTCAACCGACCGAGCCACGCGAGCTCCCTGGTTTCTTTTTTTTAAGCTTGAACTTGTAAGCAATAAGCCAGTTAAAAGAGCAAAACATTATTATTTACACTACGTGTTTTTTTATTAATTTTTGAGATCAAATTCTAAAATGGAATGACCCCTTGAACATACTGCAGTGGTATTATGTTAACTTCTTGAGTATTTGATAGATAAGTTAAAAAAAAAGATTTAGTAAGAGTCATTTCCTATGTTTGAGAAAAGTTCATCTGTTTTATCATTGTCTTCTTGTTAAGCCTCAAAGAAAACATTATGCAAATATTTAAGTTGGAATTTTAAAGTGTATATTATAAAGAATGAAGTAGGAGAATGCTGTTATTTTCTGGTTGAATTCCCAGCTTATGATATACATACAAAATGAGAAGGGAAGTAAATTCTAGGAGAATCTTGTTTCTGTAAGTTACAGCTTTTTTACTGAAAGTGAAAGATACTTTTTTTTTCAAAAACATCCAAGATTAATAAATGATCTTATTCTAGATTTAGAAAGTAAGATAACACTTTTTCCTTAAAATTTGCTTAAAAATGAAATAAACACCATATGGATGGGCATTGGCAATATTCAGATTTTTTTCCAAAGACATATCTTCTTTGCAGAATGAGCAAATCAAATATTTTATCAATGACTTTTCCCCATGCTCTTGTCACTAAGAATACTCACTCCAGCATCTGTGTTTTTCACTCCCATGCCCAAAATGCAGAGCATGATTAGAAAAAATAACCTCTTGCTGGTGGGGTCCACTACTCAACAAAGTTTCAGATCGGCGATCAGCCGGTGTTTCACAGTCTTTTTCTTCTTTCCTTTCATTTTTTAATTTTTTCTATTTTTCATTGATTTCATCTTGTTCCAATGTTTCAATGCCCCCCTCAGTGTTCCTACCCCCTTTCTATTCCCTCTCCCTCTAACTAGCTGTTCTCAACCCCTCAATATGGGAAACATTGAACTCCTTTCACTTTATTCCTGATTTTGTTTTTTAGAACAAGCAGTTCCATTCAATGGTTTTCTGCCGAGTGTCTGTCTGCAAGTTACTTTAGCAAGCGGGGCCTTCACCACAGGGAGGACTAAATGAGATAATCCTTGTAAAGCACTTAGCATAATGCCAGGCTCGTAATAATGTTAACTATTATTTCTCTTTTTCCCTATTAAATAGTGGGCAAAGATTCAACCATGGATTATTTATTTGGATACATTTCTTTCAGTATAATTACATGCCTTTGAAAACAAGATATTTTTCCAACTGTTGGAAATTGTCATATGTCTTCTAATATCCAAAAATAACTGCATAAAATAGAGGTTAGGAGCCAAGGGGCAGACTCCCTGATTCCCTGGGCTCAAATCTCACCTCTGCCACTTACAAGCTGTGTGACAGATACCCAGACACTTAAACTTGGGTCTGTTTCCTCATTGGTAAAATGGGGGTTATCAGATCATCTACTGCCAGTGCGGGAAAGAGGAGAAAGTCCATTAATATGGGTCAAGTGCTTGGAAGTGCCTGGCACATGCTTGCACTCAAAAAATGTTAATTACTAGTTTCGTTGTATTCAACATTCATTATTTCAGCAAATATTTATTGAAACCTTGTTAGTTCTTATTCACAATGATTGGTGTTAGAGTGCAAAGGCAATTAAAAATATATTCCTTACAGTCAACAGAGGAACAAATATTAAGCAAATAAAAAAATACACATAAAACTATAGGAGGAAGGGAAGTGGACTGAGGGAGTGTGATCAAATTTAGAAAATAAAGCAAGTGTAAAACCCTATGGATAAGTAGACATGCACTAGAATTGTATTTTTTCTGATAGCGGTCATGTTTTATTTTCTGAATATAATAAGAGACAGAGCATTATACATGTTCTTTTCCAGAAAATTCACTTAGATTTTCCTTCTCATATGGACGCTTTATTAAGTAAAGCAGGATATTTTGGTCTAGGGAGATTTTATGGTGGGTTTCATTTATATATCACAAGTGAATTGCTTATCCCAAAGGCTTTTACAGTGTGAAATGTTATCAGGAGTTGGGACACTAAAGTCCCATTTTTACTTCTTTAATAACCTTCTAATTATAGATTCCTTTTCCTCTAATTTCAGCCTTTATATTAATGATAAAAGTAAACTGCAATCTTTCTCAAATAACTTTTATGCTAAAAGCAATTAGGTAGATATCTTTTTGGCTCCTTAGAGAGAAAATAGATTTAGATGTGCAGGAAAAACTTTGTCATTAAAGGCCTAAGTAACTATGATCCTCTTAACGGTTGATGTACAAGCAATTGGGCTGAGGTAGAGGTGCACAGTACAAAGTAAAAACACGTGACCCCAAATTCCGAGGTGTACCCAGTAATTGGTGAGCTTAACAAAAGGTTATGAAAGCAAAGACTTTGGAGGATAGATGGCAAGTTTACTGAAGAGAAAGGAGAGAAGAGGAAACAAAAAGGAAAACTAAGAAAGGATACAACAGAGATAGAAAAAAATGAATAAAGGTTTTGCTAAAGAAATATTTACTGTACTTCCTTTCTTACTGCTATCTTAAAATACTAATTATATATATAACTCTATAAATACTAAATATATAATTTATACATAATTGAAATGGAATTTTTCTAATTCTTCAAAATGCACTGTCAAAATTAGAAGTCTCCAACAAAACTGGTCATTTTAAGACCACTAAGAGCAAGTTCTGGGAATTTAAAAAGATTTAGGGGCTTTATAAAGTTTTCATATTTTTTTCAGTTATCTATTTATCATGTATCTTTCTATCTTGTGCAACACCTTCATCAATTCAAAAAATTATAAATGAATATGATGTGTATTTATTTAGAAATATATAAGATTCTTGGGAAAAAAGGTAGGCGTTATCTTGACCAGGCACTATATGTTTATAATAGAGGGAAAAATACTTCCCTCTTCTCATTAGACACAGCTGTGTCAATATCTAAATTCTGTATATTTAGATATGCTCTCGGATGGACAGCTTAATTTAGTTAGACATTCTAACATCTTTTACTATATGTTTTGCACACGAAAAGAGAGAATTCCTCTCACTTTGCCTTATTTTTTAATCCTTCTCTGGAATGTATTCTTTGTAGAAAGCCTTATATTTAGAGTTGTCAAACACAGTTAATCTTCAGTTAGAACATGCATAAAAGTGCAAATTGTTATAACTTTTACCTTATGCTTTACTCAAAGTGAAGGAGAAATGCATAAGGTTTTATATGAATTGAATAGATAATCTTCATTTTGCAAATGATTTACATATAGAATGAGTGTTATTATAGGGAGTTCCTAATGTAATCAAGATCAGTTTCTTATTTCCTATTTTAAGTCATGAACCAAATCCTTCATCATTAAGTCTGTAGCATAGAGTGTGCTTGCTGGCATATATTATCATTTCTAACCTTATTTTTCTGTGAATGCCATAATGTCAGAGAGGTCTTATATTTGTTGAAAATCACATTACACTATGCTAGGGTTTTTTTAGTTTTAATGTAAGCTCAAATCCTTTTTTTAAAATAAAGGAATCTAAATATGAATTAATAAAAGCATATACTTAAACTGACCTTCTAGTGTATTCAGAATAGAAACAGTCTCACAGTATTCCTCTCTTTTTGTCTCCATGAGATTGATGATTTTCTCATAATCTTATAACATTTTATTAATTTGTAAATTTTCCTGAAAATTTTATCTCTGTTAATATAAATTCTACATCAACGGTCATTTTTGTAATAAAGAAAAGCTAATAATAAAAAGCCTCTTCCTGATGGTCATATTTCTATTTGTTCCTAGTTCATTAATGTGAATTTCCTAGGAGAAAGTCTGCTAAAAATAGCCTCTCTTACCATATGTGACTGTGGTTCAGAAAAGTTACCTACATCTGTGTTTCAGAGGACTGAGTATCTTTGCTTTTTTATAGTGGCAGGTGAAGGGAAGTAAATGAAGAAAGAGACCAAATGTTTTAGTTGCCTTGAGCACAGCATCATTAAATCCACTATTATTCTTATGTTTTTATGCCTTCCATTATGATTTCATCACATCTCAGATAAATGATTTTGAACATAGTTGATGTGCAGATGCATTTAAGATTCAACTATTAGCATTTACATTTCAATTAACAGTCTAATAGTTTTTAAAATGTGCTAGTGCCATTTTATTGCTACAGATGACATTTCCTAAATATCTGAATATCTGAAGTCATTTTTGTCTCTTTGTCTGCTTTTTTTTATGGATTGCTAGTGTTAAGACTTTATTTTTGCTCCAAATAATAAAAATATTGTTCTGGGAGAGACCTTAGAGGCCTGTGCCGGGACCCACTTGGACAGCCTAGGTCATTTTGAGTAAGAGAAGTGATCTCGCCACTTCCATTAGTTCCAGTTCTCATCCTTGTACCGTCCTGGGTCTCATCTGGAGCCCGCCCCCTTTTTTTTAAGATTTTATTTATTTATTTATTTGACAGAGAGAGAGAGAGAGACAGGCAGCGAAAGAGGGAACACAAGCAGGGGGAGTGGGAGAGGAAGAAGCAGGCTCCAGCAGAGCAGGGAGCCCGGTGTGGGGCTTGATCCCAGGACACTGGGATCATGCCCTGAGCTGAAAGCAGCCGCTTAATGACTGAGCCACCCAGGCTGCCCTCATCTGGAGCTTTTGAAACACAAGAGTAGGCCCATACCTCTAGAAACACTGAAATCCAAGATTCAGAGTGAGTCTTAGGCCTCCCTGATTTTTAAATCCGTTGGTGATTATGATGGATTGTCAACTGTGAAAACATTTATTTTATGCATTTAGTCTTTCAGAAAGGTTGTAAGGGCCCACGTGATTTCTTAGTAGCAGAACTGGAATTAGAATTAGGCCACTTGATGCTCCATTCACTAAAACATATTGTCTCTATTTTTAAATTTCTTTTGCCTGGATCCACCAGACCATTCTGCAATTCTGGTTAAATCCTTTTTTTTTTAATTTATTAATTTATTTTAGAGAGGAAGAGAGAGTGAGAGAGAGTGCCAGGGGGAGGGTCAGAAGGAGAGGGAAAGAATCTCAGACTCCCCACTATGCGTGGAGTCTGACGTGGGGCTCGATCTCACTACCCTGGGATCATGACCTGAGCTGACGTCAGGAGTCAGACACTGACCTACTGAGCCACCCAGGTGCCCCCAATTCTGACTAAATTCTTAAACTCCTCTGTGTCATCCAGGTATTATGGCCTTATATGCAGTCCACAACTGGAAATGAGATTTTGATTTTTTTGTACAATTAACAAAAATAAATTACTGTGTTGCCATGGCAGTATTACTTTCTTGATCTTGGTGTGTGTGTATAGACTTTTTTGTGTTTATACATATTTATAGGAAATGGCCAGTTTTCTGTTATTACCATATTTCCTTCTCATTTATTTATTCATTTAAGAAATGCTAACCCTCTAACATAACTGTCAGTGCTCAAGGACACCAATATCAGACTTGTTTAATGTCGGCAAAAGTGAACGATTAAATATCATTTAAAGATGAATTCAATAGATTTTGGGTATCTTTGTATCCGATAAACTTACTGCTTATCTGGCACTTTGAGACTTCTTACATAATTACCCCCCTTTGGTAATGAAAGAGACTCCTGTTCTTCATTTATCCACTTAACTTTTTATTCACTCAGTATTTATTAAGCATTTATTAGGTACCAAGATCAACTGAGGAGCTGGAAATACAAAGATAAGCAAAATAATACCTCATGGTATAATTATAAAATTATAATTATAAAATTACATCTTATGGTCCTCATTACACATAAGAGCTACCAGTAAAGACTAACATTAACTATCACAAACATAAGTGTAGAATCCACCTGTGAAAAGTGCAATAACCAAGGGAGCTAATGTGGTCTGTGGCAGGAGTAGGGGTGGACAGAGGACTTGGGATAGGTACAGCTTCCCTGAGAAGATGGATTTTAAGCAAGCTCCAAATGATAACGAGACATTAAATAGGCAGAGAGATGGATAATGGCTCTTGCATGAAGAGAGAAGAGTTGACGCAAAGATTTGGTATTCTCAAGGAGCTGAAAGAAAGAAAGGGAATGTGGCAAGTGGGGTTTTTGTAAGTATTAACTTCAGCCACTTTTCACGTATTTTTAAAAAATTTTATTTATTTGAGAGAGAGAGAGAGCACGCGTGCACAAGCAGGGGGAGCAGGAGAAGCAGGCTCTTCACTGAGCAAGGAGCCCAATGAGGGGCTTGATCCCAGGACCCTGGGATCATGATGTGAGCCGAAGGCAGACACGTAACTGACTAAGCCACCCAGGTGCCCCTGTCATGTATTTTACTACAGGATTACTCTTACCTCGGTGCAGGGAGTGTATTGAATTCATAAGAGCTCAGTTTTGCTGAAGGTCATGAAAAACTCGGGTGATCATTCACCTAATTTGCCCTAGTATAACAGTCCTGGTATACACTTTCCTTTCTTTTTTTTTTTAATTTTATTTTTAAATTGTTTTCACAAGTCTTTATTTAAATTCCAACTAGTTAGCAGACAATGCAATATTAGTTTCAGGCGGAGAATTTAGTGATTCATCACTTGCATACAATACCCAGTGCTCATCCCAACAAGTGCCCTCCTTAATACCCATCACTCATTTAACTCATCCTCCCCCCCACCTCCTCTCCAATAACCCTCAGTTTGTTTTCTATAATTAAGAGTCTCTTTCTTGGTTTGAGTCTCTTTTTTCCCCCATGTTCATTTGTTTTGTTTCTTAAATTCCACGTATCAGTGAAATCATATGGTATTTGTCTTTCTCTGACTTACTTTGATTAACATAATACTCTCTTGTTCAATCCATGTTGTTACAAATGGATTTCATTCTTTTGATGGCTGAGTAATATTCCATTATATATATATATATATGCGCGCCACTTTTTCTTTATCCATTCATCAGTCAGTGGACATTTGGGCTCTTTCCATAATTTGGCTATGGTTGATCATGCTGCTGTAAGCATTGGGGTGCTATAGTTTTCTAGACTAAAGTATTAGTAGTCATCCTTTTGCTCTTAAATGTGTTATAGTTTGAATGATAAATTTTATGGTCTGCTTATATAAAATGAAAATTAATACTGTTTACTCAATTATTAGACCAAGTTACAGAGAAAGGAGTTCTGTGAATATATACTCTAAGAGGGCACAGCCTTCTTTGATATTTTTTTGGATAATTTCTTGCCAAATAACCAACCAACATGTTTACTTCTTTCTTCCCTTCCCCTCTTTTCTTATTCCTTTCCAAAGTGGAAGTAATGTTTATAGATTGTCTATTCTATGTCTGGCCAAATGATAGGCAATTAGTATACAGTAGTGAAATAGGCAAAAATTAGAACAAAAAAAGGAAACAGAATGAATTTGAGGAGGCTTTTGAGAGAGCATAGAACAGCTGTAATTATGTGTACAGGTTAGGGGGTGGGGGGAAGGAAGGACATTTTTAAAAGTACTATTGAAGACTCTTGAAGTCCTTTTCTTGATGTTCCAAAAAATATGAAGTAAGTCTATTCTTGATTTTTTAAGCCCAAACCCCCAAATCAAGAACAACTTTGGCAAGTCAAGGACCTCTTTGGAGGGTAGAGATTGGGAAGTCCAAATTAGGATCCTCAGTATTTGGTAGATAGAGGAAAAATGCTGGGAACATCCTCTTGTAATGCATGGACTGTTTTCTTTTGATGGTGACATTCCTTCTCTCTGCAGTTACAACCAAATTCAGGAGGTTAACACAGTGTCATAAAATCACACAGAGATAACCAGTCTTCCACTGTCTTTTTTCTTCTATAGTGTGCTTTCCTAAAATGAACTGAGTTTTTCGTAGTCCTCATTGCTGGAACCATAATCATCTCTGTTATTCTCACTACATGGTTGAGTAGGGAGCAGATATCAAATTGAGAGAGGGGGTATGGATTCCCTCTATGCTAAATTCCCCACATTTAAATATCATAGCATAACCTTAGGAGAGAGGAGACAGGCAAGACAAAGGTTCCATATTAGATACACATTTCATATTTATATTTATATTGCTCCCCTCTCCAATTCTCTCTTTTATTCCCCATTACAAAGAACCCCTAGTACTTCTCATTTGGGAAAATATTAAAACCCTAACAAGTATTTTTTAAATTCTGATATTTGTCTCAAACCTCAGCTTTTGGAAATCAAAAGCCCAGAATTTTCTTTTTTATTCTGTTCTCTCTCTGCCTTTCTCTCTGCCTTTCTCTCTCCTTTTTGCAATAAGAGCACCTTCTTGGAGAAAGACATAAACATCTCCATTCTCCGTAAGTGGCTGAGCAGGGGATGATCAAATGACCTAAAGAAAATATGCGAATACAGGGGTGCCCGGGTGGCTCAGTTAAGGGTCTGACTTTCGCTCAGGTCATGATCTTAGGGTCCTGGGATGGAGCCCCACATTGGGCTCTGTGCTCAGCGGGGAGCCTGCTTCTCCCTCTCCCTCTGCCCTTGCCCGCACTCATGCTATCTCTCTCTTTCTCAAATAAATAAATAAAATCTTTTTAAAAAGAAAATATGGGAATAGAAATTGATTCTGTATTGCATTGCCTGGTTTTCCTGGCACATAGTAATTGCTGACCTCTTCACACTCTGATTAAAGTCTCTAAGTACTGGCACTTGACAAGATCTACAGCATTTGATAGAGGCATCCTCATACAGCATGGTGATTAAAAATACAGAGTCTGGAGTCAGATGGTTGGGTTTGAATTCCAACTTTCTGGTTTATTGATTATGGGACTTCTGAGCACATTATTGAACCTCTCTCTATATATCTGTTTCCTCATCTAGGAAATGGAAGCAATAGTAAAGCCTCTGTCATAGAGGTTTTACTGTTTTACCTGTAGGTTTCCAATGGGAATAAAATGGTGTAGTCTCTATCATCACAGCACAGTCCTGGGCACATATTAGACATTACTATTATAAATGCTTAATGACAACTTAATTTGCATGCTGTTCAAACTGCTGGTGTCTGTCTAGGATAAGTTTAGGGGAACAAGGGAAAATTCTCATCCCAAGCCTCCCTTACCCAATAGAATTTAATCCTTCTGTTGTTAGAATACAGTTAAGAGACTATAAACTCCAAATTTTGTATTTAACTAACACTTACATTCACTTGAATGTAGGTGGGACCCTGAACTTAGTCTTTTAATTTTAATGTAATTCCAGTAAGATCCCTAGATTACTAGTAGATTCAGTGTCTTCTTTAAGCTCTTGCTTCCTTCATCTCCTCTCCTAGTGCTGGTATCATTTAACCATTCCATCGTATCACCTGTAACCTCCTTTCAATCTTAAGTAAGCGTCCCTCTTATTGACTTAATATCTTCTTAATAATTTCCAACACTCTCTTGAGCCAGGTACAACCTGGGTCTCTCCTTTACACATCATTTCCTTTGCTCTCCTTTCTGGTGGCACCTGTGCTTGCTCTCCAGCTCCACATACAGAAATGTTGAGCTATAAAGAGCATATTGTAAGCACCTCAATTCCCATTGGTGCTTTCCAGCTTTTTAGGCTACCCACCACTGCCCTCCTCACCTCCCGTGGCTAATGCTCTCTCTGCGTGCTGTTCTATTTATTTTTGTGGCCCTGTTGTAGATTCTTGAATGACTTTGCTTTGTGCCTCATAATCTTCCTGTTCACCATAATTTATGCCATCACTAGAGCCCCTTACACTTCCTTGACCCCTTTAGTATCAATGTCCATTAACTCCATCCTTCCTTAGCAGACTCACTCTTTGTCATCATTGCTGAATTTGCTTCCTTTGTTCTGCCTGGAATTCACTGTCTTTCCAATCCTTTTAACTCCTTTACTCTATTCTGCTCCTACACCATTGTCCTTCAGACCTGTCTTAATCTAATAATTTACTTTTCTAGTCCCATAGTGAGAGGCCCATTAGAACCATGAACACAAATTTATGATGTTAACTTTTGCGTGTTCTTCAAACAGCTCCTTGTCTAATTTTGCAAAATAGCAAGCAATTCTAAACTTTTCTCTCCAGCTAATTATCAAACTTGATATCTTATTCTGACTCCACTGGACCATTGTCACTCCAAAGGATCTCTGGAAACTTGATCGGCTGAACAATGGGATCTAATTGCAGTGTCAGTTATTAGGAAGCAAGGTGTGTGTGTGTGTGTGTGTGTGTGTGTGTGTGTGTGTGTGTGAGATGCTTGTCAGCAATTGACAGAACTTGAGGAGACAGTTAATCTGTGTTTGGTCGCTACCATTGCAACATCTGTGCAGCATCACTTAGGGCATTGGAAATAGGAAAAACATGTACTTATGTTACCCAAAGTATAAAGAAAGCCAGGATAACACTATATCGTTTTATTTCATCTTGTGCTGAAAATCTCTTCAAATATCTCCTTGAACTGAGATCCAGGGACATTTTACTAACTTTAAAGGTCCATTTAGTGAGATGAAAAGCAAAAGAGAAGTATCCCCTCAGAAATTCAAGATGGAAAAGAGCGAATGGCGAGGACTGAATGTTAAAAAACATTTTCATACAATGCCATGTGTCATTTGCTTTAGCTACTGGGATAGCTTCTCGACTAGACTTCCGGCTTTTGGCCTCAGCCCCTCCAGTCTCCTCTCACTGACTCCAGAGTCGTCTTTGTGTGGAGCAGAACTTACAATGCCATGGCCCTGTCGTACTTGATCTAGGAGTGGCTCTCGAATATAAACTTGCCTAGAAGCAATTGGGCAACTTGGAAAAATGATTTCTAGAATGCATTCTACAAATTTAGATACTGAGCTTGCCCCCATCATCTGCATTTTAATTAAGCACTGTATGTTTCCCTATTGCTTACTGCTCTAAAGTCACATTTTGAGATAACACTGACCTACAGTATGATGTTCACGATGTCCACCATTATTTAAACAAAAGACCTTTCATAGTCAATTCTTTAGCATCTTTTTCTGCTCTCTGCTCTGACAGATCTTATATTTCAGCTTTATTTATTACTTGTCCTTCCAGATTCCCTCTCTATTTTGTATGTATGTATACATATGTGTACATACACATACACACATAAAGCAATTCAATGTATTTTAAGTTTATATTGACATTATTTTACTAATGAAGAGTTCTCTAGAATATATGAATTCTTAATTTCTTAATGATAGCCTCTTAATTATTTTAACATATTTTTCCTTCCCAAAGCTAATGTCAGACTAAAAAGATATTCAGGTAGCCAGATGGTCATTGATCATAAGGGCTTTTGATTCTGTATTCATGACATTTCCATCACTTGCTAAGGAGTCCCACACGTGTTTTGGCTTCATTCTAACATGGGCTTTGAAAATTGGTTTCAGTTCATATTTAGAGTTTAGATGATTTACATTCTTTTGTCTTTTTTAGAGTACAGCTGGTCAGAAACAGCTCATGGTTAAACGAAATCTTAAACACAGAGTTCTTGTTCTAAATGGATTTAGTCAGCCTTAATTCATTAAAGATTTATCTCCTTCCTTGACCTTTTGTCGGTGTCTTTTCCTATTGCTTCCAGAAATTAAATTAGAAATTTTACTATAATATCTATATCATTCTCTTTCCTTTATTTTCTCACACATACAGGCTCACATGCACACAGATACACACAGAGACACACATACAATATATTCGTGAGATGAAGGAACTCAGAAGGAAAATATATATAAATGGGAATTACCTTTTAGAATATAATTACCAGGGGACCCTCTACTTTAAATCTTCTCATTTATCTGACAAACTAGAAGTTAAATGTGAAAAAAAATTGTTACTTAGTGCCTATTAATACATTGCAATTTATAATTCATAAACCACCTTTAAGGGAAGATAGACAAACACTATTTTAAAGGAGAAATTGCCGTTGTACAATTTTTCTTCTTTTATGTATTCTCTTGGACTTATTTTCACATGAAAGATTTATACTTTTTTTTTCCTGTTTGTTTTAAGGTAATTTATGGCCACTTTTCCTTATCCAGAGAAAGCCAAGCAAAATGAAACAAAACCAGAACGCTTTTTGATAGGAAAACACAGAGTTCCTGAGTGAGAGGTGTAAGGAAGGGGCAAGAGGAAGCATATTCTATGGTTTAATGCTCCGGGCTTACAAAAGCGTGGTGTTGGAATGGTAATTGGATTTCTGAGCATTGCTTTGGAGAATAGACTGCTTAAATCATTGAAAAGGAAATCATTGCAGAAAAGAAGCAGTGAAGAATTGCACAGGCTGTTTGAGTACTTACAAAATAAGAATAACATAAGGAACAATGAAGAACCGGTTTAGTGCTGTTGAGATTTGACATCTTTAAAAACCTGATATTGTAGCTGTAGTTTTGATCTTTATTCTTTTGTTGAATAAAAGTCCCAATGCATTTTGGACCAATATCTTAAATGACGACTGAAATAAATGAGACCTTTTAAATGCTTTTAGAGAAAAAGAAGACAACATTTTCCCCCAAAGGCTACATTATACTTCTGTATGGAAAATAGATGTGGACAGGTATACATCTCTATTTTTAGTTTATTTCACATATGTACCTCTAAGGCAGTTGAATTTGACAGTCTCAAATGTTAGAAGATCCCTATGTCCCCCGTTTCTTGTAAATAGAGTGGCTGATGCATCGTAAGCATTTAAACATTATTTTGATGTGGTAGAAGAGGCTTAGGTATCTGGAGTGGGGGAAGGCTGGCTAGTAACTGCCTCTTAAAATGCCCAGTTAAATTTCCCATAAAAATTTTTGAGTAAAAATTGCATTTGCTAGGCAAATAGATACTAAGACATGTGCTCTAGCCTTCTTTTCAACAGTACCTACCCATTATTCTTATGTCAGGAATATGGTCAAAATTATTACCTCTAGGTAAATAGCTTATATTGCTCTTGTCCCACATTTTAGCATTTTACTCTAAAAAAGCAGAAGGAAACAACAAAAGATAGAACATAGATTTCTAAGAGAGTTCACTAAACAAATTGCCCCATTTCTCACGGAGATTTACAACATAGATTTCCACTTACCCTTGTTAATTTGCCAGAGAAGAAACATTTGTTGAGTGCATTCTTTGTGCTAGACAATTTGCTAGTTACCTTAATCATATATTTAATGTGTTCTTCACAATAACTGTTTCCTTATTCTTAGAGTAAGAGAATGGAAAACCCAGAGAGTGATAAAAATTTCTCAGGGACACCATAGCCAGGATTTCAATCCCATTCTGAGCGACTCAAAATCATTTCTTTCCCTCTGTCATGCAGTCATGTGTTTTAAGCATTAGTTATGTTTGAAGACGATTTTGTCTTTAGGGAATATTCACTGCTTTTTGGAGATTCTTTTTACTTCCGTACTCTGTTGTTAAGTTCAAATGCAAATGAACTCTTCTTTTTGCTCAAAGAGAGGAAAGAAAGTCACTCTTACAAACTGGTTATATGCAAGGACTAGAAAAGCATTCTTATTCCCCACCTGAGACCTAGCTTTTTACAGAGACAATAAGAACCACTGTGAGAAGACCAGTGTATGTCAGTGGTTTACTCTAGTGTAAAATTTGAAATTATTTCATGAAAGGATTTTCAGAAAGGAAATTTTAGAAATTAAAATCTTCATGTTTTATCTCTGAATTGTCATTCTAGGTCAGGGCTTAAGTGCATAAGTAACCAACATTAGAAAGTTACCCATTTGAAGCAAACATTCAAATGCAGTTTTCTCTTTTTCCCTGAGAATATGCTTGTGCTTCCTTATTTATCAAAAACTATTCTGAGATTATAAAGTAAAAATAATTTGGCTATGGAAAAAGCCATGTTAACACAAGACATAAATGTCCTTTTTAAAATAAAATTATGAATAATTGTTTCTGAATTTTTTTAACGTTGAGAGCATTAAAAAATATCATCACCAGATAGATTCAGAATAAATGAGTAAAAATATGTAAATTGCTTGCTAACTTTCAAAGCAGATTATGGTGATGAGGAAAATGTTCCTCTAATGTAACCTTTTATAACTGGGGTTGATTTTGCTTCTTTCTTACTATCTCCTGAGATGGGACAGTGTCTGCTCCACCATCGAGACAGCATGCAATAGCAGATACTGTGGGGGCTCGAGAGTCATGTACCTGGGTTCCATATGTCCCGTTTACTTCCTGTGTGATGTTAGGTCCGTCATTTACCCTCCCTGAGTATGAGTTTCTCTTCTGTAAAGTAGGCATTAACACTCAGCTCAGAAAAAATTACTGGGAGAATTAGCAGACCAATGTAGTAATGTAATAATGGTAACTGGCTTGTACTAAGTGCTTAACAATGTGTTCACTGTCTTCTCACCTTTACCGACGTTAGGAGCCTGTAGTCGTCACAGTGGCCTTATAAGGTATGTCTATACAGCCACCCCCTTTTACACAGGAGAAAGCTGATGGGCAGAGGGGAAGTCACATAGCAAAGAAGTGTCAGAACCAGTGTTAGAAGCCAGGCATTTTGGTTTCACAAACCCAAGTACTATATACACTTGACCAATATAGTATTGATGCCCACCACCTACAACATACTAAATTTCTTTAAAAATCAATCTATCTAAAAAAGTCTATCTATCTATCTATCTAGTTATGTGTTGAATTATGTCTATCAAAATTATATGTTGAAATCCTAACTCCGAGTACCTCGGAGTGTGACCTTATTTGGGAATAGGGTCATTGAAGATATAGTTAGTTACAATGAAGTCATAGTGGAATAGAGCAGACCCCTAATCAAATAAGAGTTGTCTTTTTTTTTAAAGATTTATTTATTTGAGAGAGAGAGAGAAAGCAAAGGGGAGGGGAGAAGGACAGAGGGGGAGAGAGAATCTCAAGCAGACTCCTTGCTGTGCGTGGATCCAGACCAGCGCAGGACTAGATTTCTGACCCCAAGATCACTATCCAAGCTGAAACCAAGAGTCAGACGCTTAGCCGACTGAGCCACCCGGGTATCCCAAATATGACTGTCCTTAGGAGGAAGATGATGTGAACATACAAAGGAAATTGCCCTGTGAAGGTGGAGGCTGAGAAGGAATTATGCAGCTGCAAGCAAAGGAACAGCAAAGATTGTGGGTCACTCCCAGAAGCCAAAAGGGAATCCATCTCAGAGGGAGAATGGCCCTGCTGACATGTTGATGTCAGACTTCTAACCTCCAGAACTAAGACTATAAATTTCTCTTGTTTCAAGGCAGCCTAGATTGTTAGTTTGAGGGGTCTTTTTGTTATGGTAACTTTAGGAAACTAACATACTTACATAATAATTACATAAAATTATGAGGAAGGTGTCAGGTATGATAATAATCACTAATAAATGTTTGTTCTTATCTTTTTATAGGTTAGTAGTATAGGAAACTGTGCTTAAGGAAATCTTTAAAAACAAACTCTTCCTATATATCATTTTCTAAAGTTAAAAACCTGTAAAACCTTGGGGCGCCTGGGTGGCACAGCGGTTAAGTGTCTGCCTTTGGCTCAGGGCGTGATCCCGGCGTTCTGGGATCAAGCCCCACATCAGGCTCCTCCACCGGGAGCCTGCTACTTCCTCTCCCACTCCCCCTGCTTGTGTTCCCTCTCTTGCTGGCTGTCTCTATCTCTGTCGAATAAATAAATAAAATCTTTAAAAAAAAATCTGTAAAACCTTGGAATTCTTGTATACTCCATCAGGAGACAGATATATATCTCTGTAGACACAGGTGTTTCTTTTCCTTTCAGTCAAGTAGCAAATGTACCCAGAATTTACCATTCATAATTCCTACAGCACTTATAATTGATAGCAGTCAGGTGAGCACTTAGGTCTGTAACTGCAGTGCAGTATTTATTTTTATTTCAAACATGTTACTTTCTTTCTGCATTTAGATCATAAATTCTTAGAGCAAAGGGATTATACCTTACACTTTTGTAAAATACATAACACCTAAAAAAGGATGATGTTTACACATGGTGTATTATATATATATTATATCATGACAATGACAATAACTATTTTTTTTCAATCTGTGGTATTCATATCAGATATTTGTATGTGGGGACCTCCATTGTTCAGCTTAATTGTGTCTTCAGTTCTCAAGAACATTGCAGGAAGTTGTATTAGTTTGCTAGGGCTGCCATGACAAACTACCGAACTGGTGTGGCTCAAAATAGCAGAAATGTACTGCCTCCCAGTTCTGGGGGCTAGAACTCTGAGATCAGCATGCTGGCAGGAGAATTGATTTTTTCCTTCTGAGGCCTCTCTGCTTGGCTGATAGATGAGCAACTTCTGTGTTTTTGCATTTCCTCTTTTTATAAGGACACCAGTGCTGTTGGATTAGGGCCCACCCTAATGACCTCATTTCAATTTAATTACCTCTGTGAAGACCCAATCTCCAAATGTAGACACATTTTGAAGTCCTGGGGGTTAAGTCTTTAACATATGAATGAGGGCACCATTCAGCTCTGTCTCTCAAGGTTTTTAGCTGAGGACCTACCTAACTAGAAAGCCTTGTGAAATATTTGAATGTAGAATCTATATGGGTCTCTAATTCTTTAAAAATGAAGGTATCATTCCAATAAAAGTCAAAGTATATTAGCAATAAAATTGTTTCTCAACGTAGTAATTTTCTTGAGGTAAGAAAAGAACATGTATACCTTTTGAGAGATTTGAGGTTTGAGATTTTGGTTTTGTTGTTTATTTTGATGAAACACCTGACCAAACTGGCAATATTTGCCAGTTTTGATTTCATGGTAGTAATCTCTATTATTTCAAGGAGTAATATTTGGAAAGCAATGAATGGGAAGGAGATGAACTGGTATTCTGCACACACTAATACAACTATTCCAGGAATATGACATGACCTCTTCAGTTGCCCCAATTGGATTTTAGATGGAATGAAAATGCATTAGTCTCTTAAAGGATGCACAATCCCCATCAGAGGAACTTTGAAGAGTTAGAAGAACAGCTAGTGTAGAAAAAGAAGCTTTTACATTCTTTGATGCTTAGGATTCTGAGATTCTAGGAATCTGTGATTATTTCTCTCTGTACTAAAGCTTAGTAGCCTACACAGCTATTAGAATTCATAGCTATGTGTAACTCAAAGTTATTTCTGTATGTGAGAGGGGATGTGATTCCCTTCTCTAAAAAATATCTAGTATAGACATAACATTATCATTCTTTTAGTGGTAGAGATGTTACAAGCATTGGATGAAAAATTTTTCTCAAAGTGCAGATTTATGGTACTAAATATACTGATTCCCATCAGACATTATCTGAAAAGAAGAAAATTTAAATAATCATTTGTAGTTTTCAGAATTTTCGGAGAAAATAGGAGAAAAATCTCTTATTTAGAAGGGACCTTTTAATTGACCCCAGATACATACATTAATATAACTAAATTAGTCATGTGCCACAATTACTTTATACTACGCATATGATTGGGTCATGTGAGGTACATTACTTAGATTTTGCTATTTTTATCTCAACATATCACAGACCCTACATTTTCTTTGTTCCCTAGGAATTGGATATTCAGAGCAATCTCTGCCATACTCACCAGAGACACTGAGGCCAGCCTGTCTTTCCTGAAACCTATTAGCCCTTACTGCTACAACTGGTCTTTTCTTTCACTCCTGAAAACTAGGCACTGAACTGTGTTTTCAGTCCAGGATCTAGTCTTTTCTACTTCCTCTTGGCACAGTATTCCCCAGACTCACTCCCTTAGAGCTGTCCTTCTCATGGACCAGTAGGATTGAATAGAAAGGATGCTTCCTTCTCTGAAGCGTGGATTAATAATGTCCTTCCAGCAGTAATAGGAGTCATTTTTATTCCAACTTGTTCCCTTTCCTCTGCTGTGTCCTCTACCTTGTCCTAGTAGGGATGTCCCTGTTTATATGACATAGGGGATGTGTCTAGAGCCTGCCAACTTGATTAAATGCTAATTTCAAGCCCAGGTTATATATAGTAGAAGCAGTTGCACAACGATATAAGACTTTCTCAATGTGCATGTTGATGTGTTGGTTTTAGCTTGTTTTTTATATCAACCTTTTTGAGGGGTTCTTATTCCTATAAACTATTTGTGTCATCTTCAGTTCTGATTTCAGGATTTTTCTTTCTGTATCCATGGAAGCTAGATTGTGATTGATATTTTGTTGTTTTTCTTATATATGTGATGTTATTTTGATCATAGTTTCCATTTAATACATGTTTATGATTTTAATAATTAAAACACAGATGACTATATTAGTAGTCAGATTCTTATGGTCACACTTAAGATAAATGTGTTTGAAAATGTGTTAATATTTGGAGTTCTTTACAATTAAAATGTCATTTGATTGGCTATGTGGGATTTATACTTGATAATCCTTCACTTATGTATACCAGTAATCTTCCCTGTTTGGCCTAAACTTCAAACTTTTTAAATTAATGCATAATGATATGTGCACTCATTATTACTTTCATAAACAAATTTTAAATCAGTATAATATAGAATCACTGTTAACTCATAGTACCTCCAAGTTATAAACATAAATCGTAATTAAGGTAAAATGTAGTAACTTACTCTGAAATTTTATGAGACAGAGAATGCTTACAGCATATCATATATAAGTGATTTTCAATATTAGAGTTTTAGGTAAGTAATAATTTGGAGTATTCATTTGGCCAGCCCCAGTGATGTTTATTTTCATAACTTTGTGTGCATACTTTCTTCAAGGTTTGAAAAAAAATATTTATCTGCTAATGGTCACAGTAATCTCTCTCTAAGGATATCTAAAATTTTGACATGTCCCTACTCTAAGAGAGACAGAATAGTGAAGTGATTAATAGCAAGAACCTGAGTTTGAATTCTGGCTTTTTAAGACTTCAGTGTCTTCTGAGAAAAGGAGATAAAAAGTCTCAAGTTCATGTAAGATTGCTTTGGAGGGATTGAATAATCGAATTTGTAGGAGTGCTGAGAATACTGACTCCATCTTTTGTCCTCCATCCTGTTCCTGTCCAAGCAATGACCTCCCTCTGGGCTACTGGCTGCAGGCCCCATGGAGGTTAATGGATGCTCAGAACGGAATGCTAGAAGGCTTGTTCTGATCTCCCCTCTGACGCACAGATGGCCCCACTTTAGATAACTACCCTTCCCTGCATAAGATCTGTGGATTAAGCTCTGGGCTTTGCAGAGGATAGCGGCGTGGTAGGTACTTGGATCTTCTATTCATCTGATCCCCCGTCAGTGAATGACTCTGAATGAAACCGTGTAAGTGGTATGGTGTGGCTTGCTTTGTTTTCAGGCTCAAAGCGCCTTTTCAGTTTGAAGGATACTTTACTGTCCCTCTTCCACCTTCTGACATAGTGGTTCATGGCAGGCACTCAGGAATGCAGCTACTCTCATAATTACTTTGCTATATTCGCCAGCCCCTGGCAAAGACAAATCAGTTTTCTCATAGTTTTACCTTTGCAAGAATAGCATGTGAATATAAACGTAACTGTATGCAGTCTTTTTTAAGTCTTGCTTCTCCTTTCGCTTAGCATTTGAAATTCAGTTGTTTCACTCCATGTATCAAGAATCCCTTCCTTCTTATGTTGAGTAGTATTCCACTGTATGGATATGCCATAGTTTGTTGATCCATTCCTGATTGAGGGATATTTGTGTTTTTTCTAGTTTGGGGCAATTATGAACAAAGGCACTATAAATACCTACGTACAAGCTTTTAGGTGAAGCTTTTAGGTTTCATTGAACTTGCTTAAATCTATAGGAGTGGGGTGAAGGAGTCATATGGTGAGTGTATGTTACCAGTATAAGAAAAAAAAAACTATTTTCTAAAGTACTTTTATCATTTTGCATTCTCACCAGAATAAATGAGAGTTTTGGTTGTTCCACATTTTTATCATCAACTTAAGTATTATCANGGTGTATGTTACCAGTATAAGAAAAAAAAACTATTTTCTAAAGTACTTTTATCGTTTTGCATTCTCACCAGAATAAATGAGAGTTTTGGTTGTTCCACATTTTTATCATCAACTTAAGTATTATCAGGATTTTGTCTGTTTATCTGCTTTGCAATTCAAATAGTTATGTAAGTGATGATTTTTTTAAATAAGAAAAAATACTTTTTTCTTCAAGCATATGAAAGTATAAAACAGTCTTCAAACTAACTTGGAATTACAAGTTTGTACATTTTTCTTTTAAGAAAATTTTACATTTTCTCCCTTACTTCAGACTTTTCAGGGGGAAAAGCTTTGTCTGCTTAATTTCATTTTCTGTGGGTTTCATAAGGCACTGTGAGATCCCTGAAGATTCAGAATTTTATGAGAAACATTCCTGTCTTCAAGTTGCTCATAATTTATCAGAATCGCTGAGATGGACCTCTGAATACAGGCCTAGGCATACTTAGGAGAGAGGCCATAGTCCTGCCCGGCAACTGAATGAATGAATTTTGTTAATTGTCAATACCACTTGACCAATTGTGGTGATGTTTATGACAATACAGACGAGGACTTTGAAAGATAAGATTTGGGGATTCAAAATTACCTTCCTTTTTGAGTGAGCTGCAATAATATTTATTCTTTTCCGGTTTGTTTTAGAACCCTTAAACATGGACAGTAGTGTATTCAAATCTATGGCATAAGGAGAATGGTGAGCTGCAGAAACATAGAAAAACTGAGAAAAGAAAAAAGAGCAGTGCACTGAATAAAACCTTTGATCTATGCCATCTTAATTGGGAAATTCATATTATGATTTAAGTATCAGCAATATTAATAGAAACTTTAGCGGTTTATCTGAATTCAAAAGTTGAGGGTTTTCTGTTATTTACTTTTAATATCTTCTAATTTAGGCCCCCACCCCTCTGCCTCTCACAATTCACATTCCCTGATAAGCATTAGGGCCTTTTCGGCATAAATGGGTTTTCATTTGTGACAATAGTTCTTGAAGTGTTGACTCTTGTCCTTAGAATTGTCCTGCAGTCATTTGTGTGGGTTCTTAAAATGCTAAGCCTATACAGCAGTTTCCAGTAGGCTTTGAAAATTCTTGTCTGGGACAAAGTATACCCAAATGTTTTTCTCATAGCCAGTATAGGTGTGTGCTCCTCTGACCACCACTTAGTGAACTGAACATAAACATAAAGTAAAAATATGAGGAAAAAAATAATTGCTTTATAAACACATGCTATCCTTAACAGAAGGGGATATCACAAAATGTGTAGACATTTGCAGCAGAAAGACAAAAGGAAAAGCAGGAAAACCTATGGAAATGCATTTGAGATGTTTGTTACTCTCTTATATGGTTTTACTTTCCACACTTCTCTACAATTTCAATTTTTTTTCCACACCCATTTTTGTATAAATATGAAAGATGGCTATAAATATACATCATTGTGATGACATAGCTGAATTTAAGTGATAAAATATTTCATGGATACTCTGCTTTTAAATTAGGATCAGTTTATTTCAGCACTTGCAATTTGATTCTAATTAAATGCTTCAAATTTAAATGCTGCATATAGAATCTATTTTCCTCAGTATCAAAACCTTTATGGGGCTTGTATTAGTTGTTTGTTGCTTTATTCCTCACATGACGGTATTTCTGCTCCCCTTCTACATAGCAAGAGCTAGAAAAAGCCTTGAGGACACAAAACTGAGTAAGATCCTGTTCCTAACTCCTAGGTGCTTAACTGTCAAAGGTGGGATAGTTTCAACAGAAGCTCCTACGGGAGGAGAGAGACCGAGGTTGACTCGGTAATTTCTGGGCTGCATTGACAGATGAGTACGAAGACATCCCTGTCCCAGGAGACAGCATTTGCAGAGGCAAGGAAGTGCTGAGCTGTGTGTGTGCACGTAACTGGGGAGGTGGATCTTCTATGCATGTTTTTGTATTGCAAAGATCAAGGCAGGGAATAACAGAAAGCAGCCAGGTTTGGTCATGAAAGAACTTGTACATCACTCTACTGAACTACCTATGTACCTACCACTTACTGAGTGGAGTCAGCATACTATATTGATCGAGTGTATAGTCCTTGGGTTTGTGGGGTCAAAATGCTTGGCTTCCAACACTATTCTGACACTTCTCTGCTGTGTGACCTTCCCTTTTACCCATCAGTTTCCTCACCTGTAAAGGAATGTGGCCATACAACATACTTTATAAGGCTGCAGTGAGGGTTAATTATGCTAATGCCTTTAAAGATGAAAGATCACGGACACACTGTTGAGTAGCTAGTACATGCCGGCTAACATTCTTACATTATAGACATACCTTGGAGATATTGGGTGTTCAGTTCCCTACGCCTGCAATAAATCAAGTATTGAAATAAAGGGAATCCAAAGAATTTTTTGGTTTCCAGTTATATAAAAGTTATGTTTATGCTATATTGTAGTCTAGTAAATATGCAACAGCATTATGTCTAAAAAAACAATGTGCAACCTTAATTTGAAAAATACTTTTGGGCACCTGGGTGGCGCAGTCAGTTAAGCAGTCACTCTTGGTTTCCTGAGGAACGTCTTGGCTCAGGTCCTGATCTCAGGGTCCTGACATGGAGCTCCCCACCCCACCCCCCGCCCTGTCAGGCTCCACACTCAGTGCATAGTCTGCTTCAGATTCTCTCTTCCTTTCCCTCTCCTGCTCGTGAGCTCGTTGTCTCTCAAATAAATAAATATTTAATAAATAAGCAAATTAAAATAAAAATACCTTATTGCTCAAAAACGCTAACTATCATTTGAGGTTTTAGCAAGTCATAATCTTTTTGCAAGTAGAGAGCCTGGCTTCAGTGTTGATAGCTACTATCTGATTAGGGTGCTGGTTGCTGAAGGTTGGAGTGGCCCTGGTCATTTCTTAAAATAGGCAACAATGAAGTTTGCTACATCTGTTGACTCTTCCTTTCACTTGAACCTTTGGAGGCCATTGTAGTATTATTAACTGATCTAATTTCAATATTGTTGTGTCCCAGGGAATAGGGAGACCTGAAGAGACGAAGAGAGGCAGGGGAACAGCCAGTCGGCAGAACAGTAAGGACACACATACTTACTGATTAAGTTTGCCATCTTATATGGGTGCACTTTGTGACACCCCAAACAGTTACAGTAGTAACATCAAAGATCACTAATCACAGAGCACCATAACAAATATAATAATGAAAAAATTGAAATATTGTGAGAATTACCATAACATGACACAGACACAAAATAAGCAAATGCTTTTGGAAAAATGATGCTGATAGACTTGCTCATCACAGGGTTGTCGCAAACCTTCGATTTGTATAAACAAACAAACAAACAAACACATACAGTATCTGTGAAGCACAATAAAGCAGAATACAATACAATGAGGTGTGACTGTACTACACTGATTGGTTAATTCTCTCTGCAATTTTTATGAGATGGACATNAACACATACAGTATCTGTGAAGCACAATAAAGCAGAGTACAATACAATGAGGTGTGACTGTACTACACTGATTGGTTAATTCTCTCTGCAATTTTTATGAGATGGACATTAATGCCCTACTTCTCAGAAGAGAAACTCATACTTAGGGAGGTTAGCTGACAAGCCTAACATCACATAGGAAGCAAATGGTACCACCCAACAAAGCACCATTAGAGGATCTTTTACAATAAGGAAATAACTTCAAGGAATATTGCCTCTGTGACTCTATGAATTGGGGAATTGTTAATGCTAGTTAGGTAAAAACCCCAAAATGAAAACAAGAACAACTAGCACGTCCTGGGTAGCTTTATTTTCAGTTAACGTTTGGGAACTCACCTCTCATAACCCAAGGCCTCTGTCTGGTCCATCAGTGATCAGAGCAGCTGCTTGGTTGCCCTGTGGTGAAATGTGGACTGAGAATCTCACCACAGATGAAGATCTTAGAATACAGGAGCTTCATGCACATTCACTCATGTCTGCATGCAAAACCCTTCATTCCCTGCTAGAACAGAGTGGGTGCTCAGGCCATGCTGTGTGATCACAACCTCCCAGGCCAACGCTGGGTCAAGCAGCCGGCTTAATTCCCTAATAGTTGATTCATTGGACAGAGAATGTCTTTCTTTGAAAAAAAAAAAATTTTTTTAGTTACACACCACTGTGGTTTGCTTTAATTTTCATACTTTTGTTATTGGCATAAATACAGAAAGTGCTTTACTTTCCTCTTAATTCTAGCCTACTAAATAAAAACACCCAAAGTTGATGATGAATGGCAACCTCCAATGCCAGCAAATGGGTAAAGTACGCTGAGGATACTGATGAATTGAGGAAGATATGCCACACTTAAGTGAACGTGCTATGGAGTTCTGCTTCATTGCTGACAGCAAGGAGCTAATATTTTCATTTTTTCAGTTTTGCAACAGAAGCCAGAGGAGCGGAATTTTGTGTTTTGTCTTACTTATCTTTTTGTGAATAAGTAATTAAAATAAAAAATATATATATATATAAAGCAAAACATTATGTGAGCCAATAATATGTGCACCAGCCAAGACAAACACATTGACCTTTCAGGCACCTATTTCTATCTAGGTAAGGAGTACCAGGAAGGAGAAATAGATTTGTATGCTGGAGAGACCATTCTAGAAGACCCATTTTTCTACCTGTGTTATCTTCCTAGAGGTTGTAGTGAAACTATGAAAGAAGATGAGATTTCTAAAGACATAGCATTGAGTGGAACAATCAGGGAGTCCATGGTTGAACCCTGGGCATAACTAAATCATCAAAGAAGAGCCGATGGAAGAAATGGAAGGAATCATCAGAGAGGGGAAATAAATGTAAGAAGGAAGAGGCATCATAAGCTTCAGAAAGATCTAGTAAAATAAAGACTGGAAAAGTCTTTTAGTTTTGGTAGCTTGAATTTATTGGGAAATTAATGCAAGGGGTTTCGGTGGAACGGAAGAATTATAGTGGCCAATGTATGCTAGTCTTTTGGGATAGTAAGGTTAGAAAAAAAAGAATAGGTGCTAGAAGTCAGTGTGTAGAAAGGGAACTAGTATCAGGAAAGGGTTTATTTATATGAAAGACTTAAATGTATTTATTATCAGGGAAATGTATAATATTTACTCAAAAGGTGGCGAGAAACTGCTTTTTATTAAGGTTTACCAAATGTCAGTTCCAAATGTTTTCAGGCTATCTTATTAATTCTTACAACTCTGCTAAAAGGTAGCTAAACATCTTTTTGTTAGAGATGTTATAGTTTCATGGAAGTTAAATGTCTTTCAAGAAGATACATGACTTGGCAATCAGTATTTTCTTTTTGTTTGCTATCCACCCAACAGCTGTTCTAGAAAGATTTAAGATAATCTAGAAGGATATTTAGTACATAATTATGAAACAGGAATAACTGGTCTGTACTTTTTATAGCACAGTACCCGAACAGTGTATTTGAATTTTTAATTTTTGTATTAAAACTGTATTACAGACTTCATTTGCACCCTGCATATCATAGACCTTATTTTATTTGGGAAATAAATCATTAAATGTTTTTTTCTCATCTTTTAGTCAGATAACCTGACGTGAAGAGATGACTTCTGATATTTAATATTAATTTATGTTTTGTTATCCATAGTGGATCATGCTATAAAATTTATAGTTTCATACATATATGGTCAGGATCAAATTACCTTCATTTCATTTATTTGCAGTGTGTTTGAATTAATTGGAAAACATGGGCTCCCTCTTGTGACAAAATCAATGATTTTAAGTGGGGTTTTTTTATGCCAAACTAAATCACACATTTATGTCCTTTTCAAATAATATTATGTATACAAATATTTAATCACTTAATATTTTTTCTGATAATCCAGTTTTTTGAAAAAGACAAATCAAATCAATTTTTGATTAGTTTATGCCAAACTAAATCACACATTTATGTCCTTTTCAAATAATATTATGTATACAATTATTTAATCACTTAATATTTTTTCTGATAATCCAGTTTTTTGAAAAAGACAAATCAAATCAATTTTTGATTCTAGTTTGTGTTTAAAACTGTAAATAATGCTTTAAAATATAGAATTTCAAAGTTGTGTTGACAATGTCAAAGAAAGAGGAAAGACCAAATTTAGCTTTTGTTCTTTTGTATTTAAACGTGCTGTTAGATGTTTTTGAAAACTCTTCGGAGAAATTAAATTAGTTCTTACGATATTTTAATTGGCTGGCACGCCAAGCTATGCACACAATTAACTTTATATTCTCTATGTTCCTCACCTTGATAGCTGTGCTTGTACTTCCTAAAATGCATGGTTTTTCTCTGTTTTGCTCTGCAAACTCTGTGTGTGTTGTTTCTGCATTCCTTAGGGAAGCAGCATGCATATTAAACAGTTAGAAATACCCACAACAAGAAGGTCTAACCAAGAAAGAATAAGTGTCACAATTATTTTTAAAATGGAAAATTATATGCTGTGTATTCACGTGCCTGTGTGTTGGTGTGTGTGTGTATACATGAGAAAGTGTAGTGAAAAGGAGGAAGGAAGGAAGGAAGGAAGGAAGGAAGGAAGGAAGGAAGGAAGGAAAACACCTAAAAGTTATATTCTCTGACCTATCTCTGAAAGGGTCTCTTAAGGTCATCTTAATAGCAGGCTGTGAATTAAAAAAACTGGATTGAGTTGTGACTCTGTCATAAGTACCTCTGTAGCCTTGGGCAAGTCATTTTCCTTCTTGGAATGTCTGTTTTCTTACCTGCATAATAAGGTAATTAGTCTAAATCAGTGCTTTTCAACTTATTCTCTGCAGGACCGTATCTGTGGAAAATAACATATTTCCATGGCTCACTTGAATGTTAATTATGAAGGCTATGTCTGTGGAGTGACAGAATAGGGACTTTGGTGGTGGCAGGGTGTGAATACAGACCTCAGGAGTGAGGGCTATAAAAGCACAGCCTCAGATGAGTATGATGTCTGTGAGCGGAGGGGGGCCATGCAAGGAGCCTTTCCTACTGATGAATAATTAATAAGCTACAATTCCAGTTTTATCTTCCATGATTCTGTAAAGACTAAAACATTTTGGTAATGCTGGACTGCTAGTTAGTAGGAGAACCAGGACTGGAATGTTACTCTCCCACTGTATATTACTATTTTTTTTTAATTTGTGTAATTCACAGATAGCCTGGAATTTTGTTGGAGTCATAAACCATAGGCTCTATCAACTTAAAATTCAAGGCATGAGCTTTTCTTCCCCCTCCAAGTCCTGTCAGTCTACATTTCCTTGCACAGGCCTCCTTCAGTCATGTAGATTACTGGTGTGACTTGGAGGCATTTCAGTTTGTGCCTCTAATTGACATATCACTAACTGTTTTTCATTACCTATGTCACTGGTTTTGCATTTTGCCCCGAGAACTTATATGCCATCTGCCCCCGCTCAGGGTGAACCACAGGCTCCTATAGGGAGCAGCTGCCGTGTTCTTTACCTTCTCAGAATGCACTCTGGTCCTGAAACCCTCTTGCCTGGATCCTGGCTTCTTTTTTTCATTGCTCCTGGGTTTCTCTCTTTTCTGAGCGAAACCTGTGTGGATGACTTGCTTAGCCTTTGAGTTTCCTTTTATTTCTGACTTAATATCTCAGAGTGTACACAGGTCCACACTCTGTGGCCCATAGGCCAGTCCTTCCCTTTACCCTACTTTATCCAAGTCCTGATTCACCTGAGAGAGTAGGTAAGCCAGGTTAAGAATGAACAGCAGCAGCAGGGGGTGGCTGTAACCTGCTGTTGAAAGCTCTTGTCCTTCATTCATTCTTCATTTAGACTGATAATATTTATTGAATGACTGCAGTGTAATAATTCGATCCCTTTTATTCCAAGAAACTTGGTACTACATGAAAACCCTTTGTGGGGAGCTCAGGACAGAGAATTGGTTCAGATTGTTCGGGGAGAGATGAAAAAAGAAGATGAATATGGACATATATTAATGTGGACAGCCAGAACTAAAAATGCGTGTATGTTTTTGTTCATTCAGGAATGCCTGATGTTTGCCTTCTATGTGTGGAATAGTTTTAAGATTTGCAACAACATGGATGGATCTAGAGGGTAGAGTGTTAAGTGACATAAGTCAGTCAGAAAGAAAGACAAATATCATAGGATTTAACTCTTATGTGGAATTTAAGAAACAAAATTTAATAAACAAAACAAGCAAATGAAGGGGAAAAAAAGAGACAAACCAAAAAACAGACTCTCAACTATAGAGAACAAACTGATAATTAACGGAGGGGAGATGGATGGGGATATGGGTGAAATTGGTGAAGGGGACTAAGAGTACACTTACCATGATGAGCACTGAGTAACGTATAAAATTACTGAATCATTATATTGTATACCTGAAACTAATATAACATTGTACGTTAACTATACTGGGAAAAAAAAGATTGTACCGCCAAAGATGTGAAGTAAGCAAATACATTATAATGTACATTATATCGTGGGTAGTGGTGGTAGAACATACAAAATGTTGTGATAAGCAGCAGTGAGAGCCCTCATTCTGTCCAATAGCTTTTGTACTGAGAAGGATTTTGTATGGCATAATAGTAAATGTGATTATACATAAGTAACCGGAGTCAGTGTCAATTTTTGTTATGGTAGTTGTTCAAACAGATAAATTACTAGGAAGGGGCCCCATCGATGGAAGGAGGGACCTTCCATGTATTACCAGCTACCCTCCAGCTCACCCACCCTACCACATTGCTTTAGTTCCTTATGCTAAGTGTTCTGTGGTGGGTGTTTGTGTGCATGTGGGGGACTGTGTACATATGTATATGTGTAGGCAGAGTTTAGAGGTTTTGTGGATTAGTTGTTGACATGTTTGAATTGATGAACAATCCATCGAGTTTCTATTTGATTTGTAAAAATAATGTTAATAAAAAAAAGTTGTTTTTTTTTTCTCAATTCAGTTTCTGGCTCCTTGCATAGTACACAATTTGTGAAGAGAGATCATAAGCAACCTGCATACAGGATTATTCACACTCTAGAATTGGTTCTCATGTCGCAAAGCACTGCTAGAAGCTGGTTTGTTTTTTCTGCAGTAGGGAGGTAACTTCAGAGTATTTCCCCTGTGACTCTCTGAACTGCGGAATCCTTGAGCCGAGTCAGTAAAAAGCCCCAACTGAAGTCAAGGAGACCAACTGGCATGCCTTTCCTGAGTCCTGGGGATTTGTACCCCCAGTTAGTGTTTGGGGACTCACCTTTCACAGCCTGAACCTTCTGTCTGGTCCATCAGTGAGCAGGGGAGCTGGTTAGTTGTCTTAGGGTGAAACCTGGATTGAGAATCTCATCACAGATGAGAATCTTAGGATATGGGAGCTTCATGTATGTTCGCTCAGTCTCTGCATTTAAAGGGCTTTAGTATTGTGCTTACTGCATGGTGGGTGCTGGAGTCATTAAGCTTCTTCCCCTTTCTCTCTGCTTTGCATTGTTTCAAAAGACATTCAGAATCTGAAGCACTGTATCGGGCCCCTTTTATCTTCAAACATAACGATAATATGCAAGTATCCAGCAGACATGTGATCCAATCCTATCCAAAGAATGAAAGCAGGATATTAAGCTCGTACCACAGGTCTTGCTTGTAAACGGTTTGATTTTCTTCCTGGTCTTACTGTTTCTATGCTGATTGCAGAATGATCTCCTCTCAAGATATTAAAACCTAAGTCCCTGAAGACAGAACTTTGCTTCTCCTAAAATATGTCTGCATTTCTATCGATCTTTTTGTTTTTATTCATTGCTGTTTTTGTTCAGACAGAACAGGATTTCAGGAGATGCAGTCCTCTCCCCAAATGCAAAAGTGGGGGGCTTTGAAGCACTTAGCACCCCCCCCCAGCAGAGAGAGACAGGGACGCTATGTTCCTTGATGGCTTCTGGAAAATAAAAGCATATGATCCTCTTTGAGTGCTGCTTGCAAACCTCTTTCTCATTATTCAAAATCCTTTCCTTTATAGTTGTATTCTGCCCTCTACCATAAATGTCCCCACATGTTCTTTGGTTAAACCCAGGGACTGAGCAAGGAATTTGCTGCTTTTACCTGTTCAGTGCCTTCATGCAGTGGTTCCCAGCCCTGGCTCCCCAACTCTGCTCCACCTGAGAATTTCTGATCAGTAACTCAGAATATTAGCTTTTTGAAGCAAAGGTTCAGAACCCATGCATTTTCATGTAGTGAGTGTTTAATAAATTTCAACTGAATTTCAGAAATGGACTGAATTAAATTTTAATTTTTTCTCAAAAATAAACTCTCTCCCCTAATTACTTTGCATTATCAATGTATTCTTCCAGCTAATCTTTCACATTGGCTCATAATATGAGGAGGCAGTGAGGGAAAGGCGCAGAGAATAGCACGCTAATACATATAGTTGCTTTTATGTCCTCGTTTTTAGCCTTGACTACATTTTAGTGCAAATATTTAAGTACATATCTCTTTTTAGTAGACTGTGTGATCCTTGATGCAGGGACTGTATCTCACTCATTTTCATGTCTCAGGACAGAGGCTTGAGTCTGAACTTGCAGGAGCTGTTCAGTGAAAAAAATGAATGAATGAATGAGTTAGAGCATTGTTCATGATTCTGTTAAAAATGTATATGAAGAGTGCTTAAAGTACTTTAATTTATACATATAAATAAAACCTTAGATATTACTCCAGAAAATACCATTTAAAATAATATAGCATAAGTTACTAAATCATAATTCATTAAAACTAACAAAGGAGATGTATAATTTGGTTTCAACACAATTTACATATATATTAAGGAATGATGACTAAGAAGATGACTGCTTTTAAAGAACCTGGGAGAACTGGGAAACTTTTGACAGGGGAAATCAGAAATGTGCAGTCCAGTGAAGAATTAAACTTCTGGGAGTAATAATATGGGCTGATGCACTCAATATAGCAGTAATGCCCTCTGAGAAGGATAGGAAATAATTCAGTTCCTTCAGGCTGCATGGAAGCTAAATACAGTATGACAAGAAATAGTAGCAGCACTCATTATGTCTGATTGCTAATTACCCCTTTGAATGATTCAGTTATGCCTGCTACTAGATAATTAGTTTAGTAATTTATGGCTGCGGCGCAAACTAGTATTTTAATTTTCGCAGTACAATTTTCACAATACCTACAGTTCAGATAATATCTTTCCTTTTTATTCAATTTTAAATTGCTTTTTTGAAGGCCTATAAAAGAGAAAAAATCCTTGCATTTTTTTCCACATGTATTTCATGCAAAAGTTAGACACTTTATGGAATTTTATTTAACTTTAAATGGCAGGAAAATAACATCTTATTAAGTTCTGTTTCATTATGCTTCATTTTTCCAATTTTGTGGGCAAAAGGGTGAAAAATTTTTAAAGATTCTATCAAGTGACTCAATTTTATAGCTGCCAAATTTCATGTTCCAAAAAGACATTGAGCATTTGATAATCTACCTTCTTCCCTTTTTACACATTTCTACTCCGAGGATGAGCTCTGTTTATGTGGTGTACAAACAAATCGAGAACTATCAGACCTTAGGAAAATTCTGACATCATCTCCTCCTTTTCCTATTTGAGTAGATGTGATTAATTTGAGCCAAAGAAAGTAGAAGTGAGTCACTATGGGTGAATTTTGGCTTTGGATGAGTTCTTTCTTGAATCCACTTGTAGTCCTCCAATATTCCAGCTACTTTGCTGGGTTTTGTGGTAAGATAAAGGTTGTTGTCTTAAAATATAAGCATTTATTTTTGGCTCAATGTTCCCATCAGCCTTTAAGTTATTTCTCCAATTTAGATAGTGGTAAGAGAGTAAATCCAGGAAAGGGAGAGAGGGA
This sequence comes from Ailuropoda melanoleuca, assembly GCF_002007445.2. Classification (NCBI taxonomy): domain Eukaryota; kingdom Metazoa; phylum Chordata; class Mammalia; order Carnivora; family Ursidae; genus Ailuropoda; species Ailuropoda melanoleuca. The sequence continues at coordinate 54,749,013 of NC_048226.1, forward strand.
GAGGGAAATGTTGATACTATGGTATGCTAAAAAAATTTCATGACTCCAGAATAGTTGGTCTGGTAACATTGATCAGTGAAATTCACATGACAATTTCAGTTTAATCATATTTATTTATTTGTGTACATAGTGGACGCACTTGCCAAATTATTGAGTGATACTATGAATTAAGATTTGACTTAAATAATACCTTATGTAGACATTGGATTATGAGACATGAATTCTGAGTAGCTGGTAGAAAAGTTGCAAGTTAAAGATCACTGTAATCAAGACTAGGGAATTTTTTACAATGAAAGGAATCATCGAAGTACTTGGAATAACACAAATTTTTAAAATTTCATTAAGTATTGGTTTTGCCATCCCTAATATATTAAAACGAATGCTTTTAATATTAGTCAATGCTACCAGACACATTTGCCTTATGGCTAGAGTTTTTAACTAGCATCTCAAAATTAAGAATATTTGGCAATTACTTGTCATTCCTTATTGCTTTCCATTTGGTACTTTGTTTTTTATTGTAATACAATTACAAAATGCCCATGGTTTTTACTTCCCATACTGTTTTTGTATCCAATATTTACCAGTGCTGGATCCATGTTCTAAAGGGCAGCCCTGACAGTGTTATTTCAGTGAACATCAGGCTGATGTTTATTACAGGCTGAATCTATGTCCTTTATTGCCAACAGTCTTACTTGAAATATATGTTCCCTGACCCATTTAATAAATGGTTCCCCATAGATATGGCAGTGCAATTCTTCCTTTTTGCTATTGATGCTTTTTTTAAAAAGTTTCTTACCCATAAGGCAGTCTGTCTAACCATCAAAGCATCATATTGACCTTTCCAACTTTGTTCAGGGTGCTTTTGTTCCTAAGTTGCTAACTAGAGCNACAGTTGGCTGGTTGTTGACAATTCTTTTGTTCCTAAGTTGCTAACTAGAGCTCCATCACAGTTTTGTGCTGCCAGAAACTGAGGCCCCTCCACTGTCTTCAGATTTGTAGTTCATTCTGCTTTACTTATCTCAATACTAAGTGTTTATATCCTAAAATAAGATACAGCTGTTACAAAGTATATAAATGTATCAGTAATGAGTTAGAGGCAGAATTTACTGTGGTTAGACTGTTGTCAATATTATGAAGCTCAGTCGTATATGATCTTTTTGTTCAGATGATGAATTTATTTTGGTTCTCCTCTCACTGGTAAGAAGTAAAGGAAACACTGATTATTAGTATAGATATGGGATGTTGAAAAAATTAGTTGTTGACTAAACTCTTTGGAAGGAAGATACTGTAATCTTGTAGTTTACATTATGAGTCTGCCAGCTGAAAAATTTTTCAAGAGTTAATGAAATTTTGCCATGGTTTTCATAATTGTGTGTTGTTCACAGAACATTATTGTATTTGGTGTTGAACTTTTCATGTATTTTTCTACACTTTTTCTTGACCTTTATTTTTCTAAATATAAATGTAATATAATAGATCATTAGATACAAATATCTAAAAGGAAGGAAAAATTTCCTTCTTTGGATTTCTGTATATGTATATACTTATAATTAATATATTTTGGGATATTTTTCCTTCGAGGAAAAGTTAATCAATTTCCTGATCTTATAAATTTGATTTAAAGGAACCACCTTTATCTGATTTGAGTTTCCTGCTTAAAATGGGTGCAATGCAGTATTTCATATTGTGTCTTATCAGAGCTTTTAAATAATTAGACTGTCATAGAATTTGATACTTCTGAGCACCAAGAATTCTCTTTTTAACTCCATGATATGTGATATTATATTACATGACATTACTTTATATGAATAAGTAATATTTTTACATACGCAGAGGTACGTGTGTGAGGGTGTGTGTACACGTATTCCTACAATTAGAGTTCTTGACTGTTTACAAGTACAACATCCAGAGGTGCTTAGCAGATTCCTAAACTAGAGACTCTTCAGTATAAACCACTTCAGACATGGTATCTATGAAAGTAACGCAGTGAGAGAGCCAGAATATGGTTATGGTGATTGGTAAGGAAGCAACATTTTATCATACAGTTTATTTATCCTGTTAAGTTTCTTGAGCTGCATACCAAGAGAACTTTTCAGGGGTAAGGAATATAAACAAGAGCAAGCCAGAGTCCCTAACCATGAAGAGTTTAAAAGCTAACAAGAGAGATAAATGAACACATATAATCTACAAACAGTCAAAACAAGAGGCTGCAATCAGAGAAATATACTCAAAGTGCTAAGGCAGCCCAGAGAAAGGAAAGGACAGTTAATTTCGTCTTGAACAATTGTCTCAGACTCATGGTGATATTGTCCTTATTCAGGGGCACAGTGTCAATGACATGAGGATCTCTCATTCAGAAATGAATTAAAACCTGTTAGTTTCATTAATATCATCTCAAATGAATTCCATTGGGTTAAAAAAATCTTGTGTACTTTGAGAGCATGTAGTTATAAGCAGTCAAAGAGAACGTTTTAGAGCCTTAAGTGGAAATGAAACTTTGCCTTTCTCTTTGCAAAATCTTGTACAATTTTACTTATCTGTTTTATTGTTTTTGCCAAATGCAGGTATAGACTAATTCGGTCATAAAAATAAGACTGGCAGAAGTTATGATTTGGGTATAAAATCATCCTCAGGATTAGATATAATAAATGAATTTCATGTACTTCCCAAATTCCAATGTCAGAAGTAGCATAATTCTGATCAGGGCAGGCTGAATGCTTCCACCTGGAACAAAATGAATATACCGTGATGTGAGGGTCCTGCCAGGTGGGTACCAGCGAGAGAGATCTAGAACTTCTTCCAGGTAGGGAAGAGAGTGTGGACAGAATGCGTACCAGACCAGAGTCATATTCTATAGATGCAGGGTTGAGGTGGTGGCAGTCAGCATCAGGTAGACCCACAATTAGGGATCTCGAAGTTCTCTGCTTTTACAGGGAGGTGAGCGAAACCTTTTTGAAAATTTGATGTGAGCTTTCGAATTCTCCCCAGAAATTGTACACACGTACAGACTGCTGTATATAACTTCTTGGGCTTCACAAACTCCCTGAAACCCTTGCCAGGTTAAGGACCAGTGCTTAAAGTGGAGGCAGGGATAATGGAATGAGGGTGTTTTCCTACAGTAGATAAAGACCCTCACATTTCAAATCAGCCTGACAGGTGTTCAAGGTGATGCCCTTGTCCCAGATGGAAACTACAGTTAGAACTGGGAGCCGGAGGCCTGAGCCTAGTGATCATTCAATAGACTGGCTACATGCACTGGCTGGATCTTTGATGGCTCCTATTTGGTGTCCTCCCTCACTTGGCATATTCTTTCTCATCTAGTTTAAGAACTGACTGATACATGTAATCCTTCAGGAAGCTCTCCCCTAACATTTAGTCTTTGGTACCTTGATTGTCCCCTAATTCTCGCTTATAATAGAGTTACAGCTTTTGCAGAGACCAGATTATGTTTCATTTATTTCCAAATCCCTGTTCCCAGCACAGTGCCAGGCACGTGGGAGGTACTCAGGAAATCTTTATTTTATGAATGAATAAAAGCCAACAATTGTGTACAGCAGGTTTTGCTCTGCTAGAAACTAGGATACACAGCTTCAGAAAGACTAAATTAATGCATAAAAGATTCATGTTATCTGAAACAAGCTATTTTCTATGGACTCAACTGGGAAAGCTATACATAGTGTAATATAAAATGCACTGCCATGCAAAGGGGACAAGAATGAGCCAAGCATCAAACAAATTTGGGAACATTGATTGGGGAAGTATTCTGAAGTAGAGGCCCTATTATGGGAGTAAGATCTCTGACTGAGTTAATTGGCGTCCCCTGATTGTTCAGCCAATGTCCTTTCCAAACACACTGTGCTTCCTTCATAGTAACCCTTTTTTTCTTTTGAAATTGTTCAGGGTTTCAGGACTGGAAAAGGCATACCTTGAGTCTGGTCTAGAAGATAAGGTATTTACTGCGGAATACAAAACCAGAAAAGTGGGATGATTTTGTTTCCAAAAGGAAAAAGAGTACATTATGAGAGAAGAAGAAACCTTTAACCAGAGTAAGGGAAAACAAATTCAAATAGAATAAATCTGCAATTTAGCCGTCTTCCAAAAGAACTGATTTCTGCTCAAATCAGTATCCCAAATTGCTTAGATTTTCGTATTTGGAGAGAAAAAGATAGTATTTTATGGGGTTCGGGACCACTTTCTTCATATTGAAGAATTATGTCATAGAGAATTTAAATATCAAAAAATAGATTTCACCTAAACCTGATAGAACACAAAATCAATCAGAAACCCTTATGAGAATCAAATATCTAAAAGCTTCCTTATATTTACTTATTTTCTTAAACATAAATAAATTAATGCAATTATTCAATTTCTTGCTTTTAGAAGCTCTAAGTTAACTGGGCTGAAATCATCCTTAAGTCAATTTCCATATAAATTTCCACATCTGTCTTGTCATCGTTCTTGCAATCTTAGAAATTTGTCACCCCTCCAAAACTTACGTAAGAGTTTAACCTGGTCAGTTCATCTAGTCTGACTGCCTAACAACTTTCTAATGACATCTCCACTCCAACTTGTCTACGTCCATACTGCTTCCTCTGCTTGGAACCCTAACCCCAACCTCAATTTTGTCTGATGACTATGTAGCCACTACTCATCTTTCAGAGAACTCAGCTCAACTATACCTTCTCTCCTCTTTCAGCCTGTGTTAGATTATCTCTCCTCTCTGTACTCGAGCAAAATGCACACAACTCTAAAATGCAGTTGTCTCTCTGGCCCATCTGGGCTACTCGAAACAGAGACTGTAAGAGGGGCTACCCCAGCGTGCTTAGCACAGATGATGGACCATTGCAGGTTCTCAGATGTTTTTCAGTAGATTAATGGATAACCTTTCAAGCTCTTGTCTTACACTATTCTAAGCACTTTACATTTATTTACTCATTTAACACAATATCCGTCTGAACTTGGTATTGCTGGTATACCAAAGAGGAAGCCAGAGGATGCTGAGGTTTAGAGAGGTTAACTCCTTGCCTGAGGTCAGACATCTAGTAAGTGGCACAATCACAGTGCTGATTCTAGGCATCTGGCTGCAATACACACAGTCTTCCCTGTTAGGCTCCATTCCCTGACTTGATTATATCTTTGAGAGTTCTGGATTGTTGACCTTGTTCTAAAGAGAATGATGACTGATTTATTGCTTATCATGCATGCTCTAAGTATTTATTAATTTCTTTCTAGTCATTAATTCGATATTTATTGCATCCCTATTATGAGCCAGGAATATACGAATGAACAAGAGATACACTGACATACAGGCAACTGAGATTCATAAGGGCAAAGCATATTATTAACAATCTTTTGTTAACATTGCAGCATAGGAATTTTGGTCTATGCTATTTCATCTTAGAATAAGTGCAGTTGCATTAGTCAGAAGATCCTTAACAATTTCATTCCCTATCATTTAGGCATTTGACTCTGACAAAGATATTAAAGTACATTTCATAGTGAATTATCATAATTGCCCTCTGTAGATGCTCGATTTTAGGAGTTGCTTTGAGCATCCATACATTTCTCTGCAATACACAGAGTTTATAAAACTATCAGAAAATATAAGGACTAATCTAAAATTCAGAATCTCTATTTTATTTTTGTACTGACAATGCAAATGCTTATCTAAAAAAATCGTATTTTATTCCCTTTTCATAGCCAAGCACAACTTTAACACTTTTAGAATCTTCGTTTCCTTTCCAATTGTCATTCTGAAGAATAAATGTAATACAGGGTTTGGAAGTTGTATTTGCTCTGCGTTAATAAAAGCAGTAAAAGCTGTTTTCTCCCATCCCTAAATTATGTAGCAATGACTCATAGAGCAGATAAAGGGATATTACAAGATGTCATTTTCACAGCATTTTTCTAAACCCTGCTATGGATAATATAAACATTGGAGTACACTTTTAAATTTTTAAATGCTCCTTGATGACAGGAGTGGTTTTCACTTTTATTTTTATGGATAGCATTTTCCTTTCCTGAATTAACTGTAATCTACTTAGCCATTTTGCTCTCTACCAGATGTCCTGAGGAGTTCTAACTATATATGACATGCTGTTGTGCAGTATTCCAGAAAAAGGACATATTAACATTTAGAAACATTTCTTTACAAGAACAGAATCACTTTATAATTTTGCTATAGTGTGACATCATTGTAGATTTATAAAACTTTGTGGCTTGTATGTGTTGTATGCTTTCTCTCATATTTTATGTCTTGTCTCTTTGTCATTACCCCAGTTATGGGCATCACTCAGCTTTTGCTTGTTCCTAATGTCCTTTTATCTCAACATTAATCCCACTCTTTCCTTTCTTATGGATAACAAACACAATTTTATGCCAAAGTGAAATTGTAATTCTTTAATAATTTACCAATTATGCCATCTTTTAAGAAAAAAATATATTTTTAAAGTAAATTCTTTAAGAGCCTTGACTGCAGTGTACTGTTTTAAATCATTGAAACACTGATTAATGATGATCACATGGTTATATTTTGAGATGATGGGTGGTAATTAGCAAGGCAAGAGGTAAGATGTAATGCTTTCTTCAAATTTTTAGTGTGGAAAATGTGATTGATGTGTGTATTTGTACTCTCATTCCAAAGTTAACTCCTTTGAGCTTCTGAGATATGTAGCTACCTATCTCACCTTCCGAAATGAGTAATATAAACAGTTAGGGGTAAGGTATGTATCATAGTGCCTGATACTTGGGAAACAATAAAGAGCATCTAAAAGTAATTCTAGTTTAATTTGTCTTTTTTAAGTACATATGCCATGGATTATGGTTGAATTACAATCCTTACAGATACCTGTGTTTGGTATGGATACCTAAATTTGTACTCTCTTAAGCCTGTCTCATTATTTGTGCATGCCCTTCCCCTTTCTGTTCATCTTGAACTAACAAACTTGAATTACTTACTCCTTGAACTGAATTTTAGTTCAGACAATGTATTTTTTTTTCCCTTGGTGTTTCTATAACTCTTTTTGTTCTTCTGTGTTATTACCACTTAACCGCATTGTATTGAACTTGTTTAGGTAACTGCCTTCTGAAATCCATGGTGACATTCACAAGATACCAGACTCTATNCCCTTGGTGTTTCTATAACTCTTTTTGTTCTTCTGTGTTATTACCACTTAACCACATTGTATTGAACTTGTTTAGGTAACTGCCTTCTGAAATCCATGGTGACATTCACAAGATACCAGACTCTATCTCACTTATGCTTTTAGCCCAGTGCCAAGCAGTGTCTCCCATATAGTAGATTCTTAATAAGTATTTTTTAAACTGTCAAATAGTAAATTGTATGAGAAAACCTTAGGTTTCTGCTTTATTTTTATAGCCAAATAAATTAACATCCAATTAACCTCAACTTAATTCTTCAATTTGTCAGGAAATAACATTTGAATTGCTTGAAATAGTCAAATTCAGCTATTTTAATAGTTACTTGTATGTGACTATTGACTTCTTTTTTCTATTTCAATGGTATTACAAATGTCAAAGATGATTAACTTGTAGTCCTGCATCTTCATATCCCATCCGGAGTAGATAGTTGTAGAAATGTACATATTGGTTAAGCCATGAGGTCATAAAAGCACAATTCTCTATTTCCAACCATGACACAAAATTGAATCTTTTTACAACTCATTCTAGAGGATGCTGTTAAGGTTCTATTCCAAATCTAAAATTGTTCTTATGTTTATTGTTGATTATATCAAGTCTTGAATCTTGGAACGGAAATTTATTTCTCTTTCCAAATTTGGCTTCACATGACACTGTTATATGCTTTCTTCTATTCTATAGAGCTGCTCCATTATTCTTTCTCTCTTCTTTCTTCTTAAGGAAAAAATGCACTGAAGCATTTGTCTTGAAGGAAAAAAAATTTCACATATAAAATATATTTTGCAATCATATAAAAAGAAAAAGTAGGTCCAATTTGGAACCTACTAGTCTTGGTAATGCTACCTTAAGTAAATGACTGGTAGGAAGAATGATGTATCATATAAAGAATATTTTAGTTAACTTGAAAACATAAAAATAGGCTTTTATTTTATTTATTATGGCATTAAAATAAAAAATCATATAACAGTGTTGATAAATAGTTATTTATATATCATAAGCAGATGATTTTTAGCAGATCAGCCCCCATGTTAAATGCAGTATACATGTTTTTCTTAACATGAGGTAAGAAAGCATGAGAATAAAGAATTCTTTGGGGGACAAAAATCATTATGATCAGTTAATTTGATTGTATTTTCAAACCAAAGCATCTAGTATTAGAAACTCTGAAATGTCTGAGAGTAAGATATAAACAAATTTTTTAAAAAGAGAATAAGCCAAACAACAAATACAAGTCAGTTTATTCATTCATTATTTTAATTAATGGAATAGATGTCTATGAAACAGGTGATTGTATGTGGTGTCATAAATGCTTTGATTAAAGTCTAACAAAAGGGTCCATAAGATCACCTAGAAGGGACATCTAACCAAGACTGAGGGCTCTAGGAAAATTTTATAGAAAATATTACATCTGAGCTGAGTCTTAAAGATATTGGAGGCATACTGGTGAACAGGAAGTGAAGGGAAGTAAATGCATTTTAAATAGATGATTAAGAGATTAGGGCAAGTGTGGCAAATCAGGGAATTACATTGGGTATAANCATTGGCGTATAAACTGTAAATGGAAGTGAAGAGACATAAAAATGAGACAGCAAAGGCTCAAATCTCCAGGAGCACTGTAGGTCTCTTTAAGAAGTTGATCCTAAAACAGCAGGGGAGTCATTCAAAGAGGTTAAACAGAAGTGCCAATGTCAGCCTCAAACCCTTTTCAGTGGAAGAATGGAGACAGAGATGTTTGTAATCAAGGGGAGAGGGGAGCCTGAAGAGAAGGAAGATACTTCCCCCCTTAATGTCTTTTATTTTCTCTATAAAATCCTGAAATCGTCTTTTGTGAGTGAGGAAGAAGAGAGTGGAATAGTGTGTGTTGGAATGAGGTAAAGACTTAAAATACCATCTCTGGGGAAATAGGACAGAGAACAGACCAGGGAAGCTATAAGAAGTGAATGTTGTACAATGTAAAACTACCACTCCAGTTTGTCTTGGCACTGGCTCAGATACTTTTTCTTCTTGCTTGGAAGACTGTAGGAAAGGCCAGAAAACGCTGCCAGCTAAGTCCCTAAAGCATAGAAATCTCGGTCTTAGGTTGACCTGAAATTTAGGTTTTACCAGATATAGGAAATAGGAACCAAGGGTTAAGGATGTTAGAGAGCAGCCAAGATAATGAATTATGGAATCTTGACTAGATAGAGAAAGGAGTGAAGATAAGATGGGGCAGATGGATAGATATTTGAAGCTGAGTAGTCTAGAACATGTGTAGAAAGAGCAAGGGCATGCGAATCTTGTAAGGTTAGAAGAGTACTTTGAAATTATTGAATACTGGAGTTTAACACTCCAAGGGTGGAAAAGTTGTGGAAAAGTTCAAGAGATTCACCTGAAAAACTATTAGAAACAATGATATAGGGGCGCCTGGGTGGCACAGCGGTTAAGCGTCTGCCTTCAGCTCAGGGCGTGATCCTGGCGTTATGGGATTGAGTCCCACATCAGGATCCTCCGCTATGAGCCTGCTTCTTCCTCTCCCACTCCCCCTGCTTGTGTTCCCTCTCTCTCTGGCTGTCTCTATCTCTGTCGAATAAATAAATAAAATCTTTTTTAAAAAAAGGAAGAATGATATAATTTTGTGAAAGAGCATAGTGAAAATTAATTTAAGCAATCAATAGTCTTAGAATCCCATCATTTTTACTTTTTAGGATTTATTCACCAGGAAATAATTTAGGATGGTACAAATATTATTAACAACCTAAGATGCTCATTAGAGCCTTGTAAATAATAGAAAATGATTGTAAACAGCTTAGAAGTGCAAAAACAGAGTAGGGTTAAATAAGTTATGATAAATCAAAATATTTGTGGAAGGATAAATTGGTAGCACCTTTACGGAAGCAATTTGGCCTTGTCCATCAATTTTAGGTGCAAATACCATTTGATCAGAAATTCCACTTCTAAAAACATACCCTGTAGATATATTTTACACATGCAAAATCAAGAATGCACAAGATATTTTGTTGCTGCGTTGTTTGTAAGATAAAATGCCAATCAGTAAGGAACTGCCTGGGTACATTATGGTACATCCATTTAATGGGATATTATGAAACTATAAAAACTAATGGGAAAACTCTACTGATGTGAACGATCCTTCACAATACATGGTTAATTTAAAAAGAAAAACAGCAAAGTTCTGAACAGAGTCTGTGATATAATGCCATCTATATAAAAAGTGAGAAAATCCATACATGTGTTTACCCAAATATATGTATAACTTATTTTTCAGATAAATTTACAAGAAAATAATAGCATTAGTTGCTGGTGAGAAGAGAATTTGGGTGGTGAGAGAGACAACAATGAACAGACTTTCATAGCATTTTATCATTTATCTTTTGATTCTTTATGAATTTTGAATCATGAGAATGACATAAGTCAGACTGAGAAAGGCAAATACCATATGATTTTACTCAAATGTGGAATCTAAAAACAGAACAAATGAATAAACAAAAAGAATCAGATCTATAAACACAGAGAACAAACTGATGGTTGCCAGAGGGAAGGGGCTTGGGAGATGGGCAAAATGGGTGTGAAGGAGAGTGGAAGATACAAGCTTTCAGTTATGAAATCAGCAAGTCATGGGAATAAAAGTCACAGCATAGGGAATTTAGTCAATGAGATTGTAATAGAGTATGTGGTGACAGATGGTAGCTACACTTGTGGTGAGCATAGCATCAAGTACAGAGAAGTCAAATCATTATGTTGTACATCTGAAACTAATGTAACATTGTGTGTCAACTATACTCAAAAATTTTTAAACAATGTATTACCATTTGGAAATTTTAAAAATCAAACTATTATTGTAACAAATATAAGTATAAAAGTTGTAAATTTTTTTTTTTTTACTGACTTGGAAGTGTGTTCAAAATAATGAGCTTGGGGCCAGGGGAAAGAGAATTATAAAAGGGTGTGTGTGTGTGTGTGTGTGTGTGTGTGTGTGGTTTTATATATATAACTACATAATGCAGGCAAGGTGAAGTGGTAAGAAAGTACACTCCAAAATATCAGTAGTGGATATAACAGGTGGTAGGATTGGATTGCAAGCAATTTATATTCTCTTCTTTTTTTGTTAAAGTGCTTTTTGAATGTATCTCAGTGCATGTGCATTATTTACATAGGTATGAAATGGACCGATGTACCATGAATTTTTCCTACTAAAGGGAAAAGTATTTTTAAAAAGCACTTTTAGATAATCCCTGAAACTCCATTCTTTCAAACATAGAAACCATGTTTTAGATAGTTTGCAATAAAATTTAATAAATACAAATGTAGGATCTTCTTCTTTCATTTGAAAAGAAGACCAGTCTTGACAGATGTACCCACTAAGAACTTTTATCTGTTATCATAAATAAAACATATTCACTGATATAAATTAAGAGAATATTGCAAGAATGAGTCTTCCAAGAGAAATCTAATGAAGAATAATATACAATGTTAGAAGGCCCACATAATTCAAACTAAAATGAATGGCCATTCTGTTTTACATCTTCAGCATAATTGACAATAAAGAAATAACTTACATTAAACATAGATAAATGAGCATATCCCATAAGTGCAGTGTCTGCAAAATCTTGGTTTCAGGAAGAAGCGAGGAACTTGTAAAATTGTAAAATAAAATTTGAAATAACACTGTATTTTTTCACCTGTTAATTCACAAGTCTATTAAATGTATAGTCATGAAAGAGATCAGAGAGGGAGGTTGTCCGTGGCACAAAATCATTATTTTTTAAGTTTATATTTAACACATCTGTGATAACTTGGATTAGGTTCTTTGAAATATCATTTAACGTTTTTAGAAACTTTTGTTAACTCCTAAGCATTAAGATTATATAAGCTTTTATGCCCCCCCCCCCGTTATTAGCATCTTGCTTGAGGGTGGTACATTTGTTAGATTGATGTATCAATATTGATATTATATTAACTAAATTCCATTGTTTACATTAGCGTTCACCCTATGTTGTATATTCTATGAGTTTTGATAAACGTGTAATGACAGGTATCTGCCATTATAGGGTCATAGAGAATATTTTCACTGCCCTAGTAATACATTTGCCCAAATCACAACACCGTTTTCTGTTCCTTCCAGCAATGAAAGAAAGTTCCTTTAGCTCCACTTCCTTGCTAGCACTCACTGCTGTGTTTTGGACTGTAGCCATTGTAATAGCTGTGTAGTGGTATCTCACTGTTGTTTTCATTTGCAATCCCCCGTTGACATATGATGTTGAGCATCTTTTCATATTCTTTTTGGTCATTTGTATATCTGCTTTGGTGAGTGACTATTGAGGTTATTTTTCCCATTTTTTAAATTGGATTGTTTGTTTTCTTATTCTTGAGTTATAAGAGTTCTTTGTGTAGTTTGGATACCAATCGTCTCTCAGATATCTATTTTGCAAATATTTTCTTCCATTCTGTGACTCATTCTATTCTCTGAAGAGAGCCTGTCCCAGAGCAGAAGTTTTAATTTTAATTAAATCCAACATATATATATATATATATTTTTTTTTTGCATGGACTATGCTATTGGTTTTGTATTTAGAAAGTCACCACCACCTAGATTTCCAAACCGTGTTATCTCCTAGGAGTTTTATAGTCTTGCATTTTACGTTTAGGTTTTGTATCTAGAAAGTCAACTAGATTTTCAACTATGTTGTTGTCTAGGAATGCTATAGTTCTTCATTTTACATTTAGGTCTATGATCCATTTTGAGTTAATTTTTTAAAAGATGTAAGATCTGTGTTTAGATTCTTTTTTTTTTTTGGCATGTAGATCCAGTTGTTCCAGCATCATTTGTTGAAAAGGGTTTCATTTAAAAAATATTTTTATCTATTTTTCGGACTTTCTAGTCCCACTCACAAATTGCATGGATTCAAAGTAATCTCTACTCTCTACTCCAATTTTTTCCCCACCATACTGTAGTTACAAAAAAAAAAATCTTTCATGTTTTTCTATCCACCTGTCTAATTCCATAGCATCCCTGCAGCTTATCAAATCCTCATTAAGTGGTAGGTGACAGCTTCATAAAGCAAGCCATCCTTGTGTTGAATAACTCAAGTTATAATGCATTCATTCATTCAATATATATTGCATACTCACTATTGTCAGATATTTATCCAAGAAGTTGTATTTTACTTAGGTTAAAATTATAAGATCTTAGTTCCATGCTCTTGGGCAATATACAAACATCCATTTCCCTTTCTGTATCTTTGATTTTGATGTTAAAGTGCCTCTCACTCCTTCTCTCAGTTTAACCCTGTCCTGTTCCTTCAAACATCCCTACTACAACATTGATGTACCTTTATCAGGGTGCAATTTCATTTTTTTTTTGCGCTCCTCTCAAAATTATAGTTCCTGAGAGAGAAGCATATTTCTCTAGAAGTCATCCATCTGATATAATGCACAATGGTCTATTTACTTTCTATGCCCTAGACAACATCCCCTATTAATTATGCCTTAAATCACTGGTATTTTCACTGCCAAAATGGAGTTCTGCACCATTATATTAAATTTATTATGAAATTAAAATTTGCCTGGTGGTCATATTCAATATTGCTTTATAAGTATGGAAAATTTCAATATGAGATGCCTTGAGGAGGGTGTGTAGGAGAAGAGGACTAATTTTAATTGACTAATTTTAATTGAATTGAACATTATTCCATGGTATCCAAAGAGGCAGTGTAGTCTAATAGAAAAAATACTGGATTTGGCATCAGGAAGACCCAGACTTAAAAGGTATCCGATACNAAGAGGACTAATTTTAATTGACTAATTTTAATTGAATTGAACATTATTCCATGGTATCCAAAGGGCAGTGTAGTCTAATAGAAAAAATACTGGATTTGGCATCAGGAAGACCCAGACTTAAAAGGTATCCGATACATATTAGCTGGTTGTCCTCAAGTAAGTTATTTATCTTCTTTGAGCATCAAGTTACTCCTCTGTAAGATAATAAAGACCATACTTGTCCCATATCTCTTCTAATGAGTTTTGAGAAATTAATGTGGAAACGTATGGGAAAATAATCTTTAAGTTAGGTTCACTGAAGAATAATTTACATACAATAAAAATCACCCTTTTGAGCGCACAGTTCTGTTGGTTTTGACAGGTCACATAGTTATGTACACACCACCACAATCATGGTATACAGCAATTCCATCCCCTCACATATTCCCACTGCCTTTTTGTGGCCTGCCCCTAGTTAGCACTGATCTACTTTGTGTCCTGTAGTTTTGCCTTTTCCAGAATGTTATATAAATGGAATCACACCAGTGTGGTTTCCTTCACTTTTCATAGTATTCTTTAAGATTCATCCATGCTGTTGTATTTATCAGCAATTTGTTCGTTTTTATTGATATATTGAAGAAAAGATGTTTTTAATTGTATTGAAATCCAATTAACCTATTTTAAGAAAAAATTAAAATAATTTCTTTTACAAAATAACATTATTAAATTACTTGGTTGAATAAAGATATACATCTCTTAGCATAGAATATAGACAGTAGCATTTTAATAGTTCTCTTAAGTCCTGCACCATGATTTTGGAAATCTTTATCTCTTGCTTTCAGATGAAAAGTGAATTCCCAAGGACAGAGTTTTCAAAAAATATAACTTTGTAATGTTTGTAGTCATAGAGTTTGAGATGAAATTAAAAACAGGAGGTGGTTTTCCTGAAACATGTGGGATTGAAAGGCCAAAATGTGACTGATTGTGAAGGATTTTTTTTCCCGTTGCCAAAAAAAAGCCTTTTTGAGCTGAACAAGAAAGGTATAAAATTAAAGTAATTGCACACTTCAAATTTTAGTAGCAACATGAAATCTTGCTGGCAATTTGATGTTTTACTGACATTGTGGCCTGCCTGCCTGTTGTGAGAGACATCAGATGTGAATGCTGCTTATTTTCCCAATGCTACTCTGAGTGATCTTTCAGGGTAGCTCTTATGACACACCAGCCGTGCACCAGCAGAATGCCAGCTTGTGTCCCATAGCCTGCCTCTTTAAATCTGAAAGTTATTCCGTGTCCTTTTCTGTTGTTGTTGTTTGTCCCTAATTTACTAGTCATTGTGTATAATTATATGTTAGAGGGATGATTACACACCAACGAATTACAATCAAACTTGGCTTGTTAGCATAGAAAGCTTTGGTTGTTGATCACGATCATGGAAGCAGGAGCTCACCCTCCCTGAAGTGCAGATGTCATGGTAGACTTCCTCAAATCAAACCCAGTTGATGTATCAGAAAGGGCATTTTGGTGTCACTTGTTCACCACTGTCACTATTTCTTAACATTGGGCATTGCCTCTTGACTTTGAGATTCTTTTGTGAAACTGGGATAAGTACATGGGCATGGTCTCAGAAGTAGGTTTTCTCCTAAAAGTTATGTTGGTTTTCTAGTTGTGTGTTTTTGTTTTTTTTTTTTAATAGAAAATCAAATTACACTACACCCGGTGAAAAATATATTGAATTCATATATTGAAAAGTAATGGATATAAACAGAAATATGGTACAGTTTTTTATTTGAAGCTTTTTAAAGTAAAACAAAAAATAACACAAAGGATTAGAAGTTTCTCAGTCTCCCAAATGTCACATTACCATAAATTTGGATGTATAGAATTGTAATACAACCCACATTCTACAAAAATAAATAAGCAGGCATTTTAATAGAGCAAACCTCGTTTGAAAGATGTGGCATAGACATTGTATATCCTAACTGTGAATTTGGGCAATTTCCTAACCTTTTTTAGCATCAGTTCTGTGTCTATAAAATGGGGATACTTGGGGCACCTGGGTGGCTCAAATGGTCCTGGGATTGAGCCCCACATCAGGGCTCCCAGCTCAGTGGGGAGTCTGCTTCTCTCTCTGCCTCTGTCTCTCCGCCTGCTTGTGCTATCTCTGTCTCTCTCCCCTTCAAATGAATAAATAAAATCTTTGGAAAAAAATAAAATAAACAATAAAATGTGTATACTAGCATGTCTCAAGGGATATTATGAGGATAAAATGAATTATATTGGTAATGTTCTTGGGACATTTACTTGGCTGTTTTTAAAAAGAATACTATGGAGTGTCAGTTATATAAAAGAAATCTGGTAATTCTGAGGGTATATTGAATTATAATACTTGGGCAATGGCTTATACATAGAAATGAGTGTGTTTATTATGTGGAATTGCATATTTCTCAGTGGAAATATTTTTATGGCTTTATTCATGATCGGTACTTCAATCTTTGTCTTTTTTTTTTACAAAATATTTTAATAGTTTACTCTGGGTTGGCTAATTTCTTGTCCTCTGAGCAGTCACATACATATGGACTTGGAAAAATAGATTTTTCCAATTCATTCCTTCCCTTTGATCATTCAAATTCTTCACCATGTATTCAGCCAATCAGAAGCTCTTGTGTCTTTGGCTATAACATACCAGTATGTGTAAGGTATGCTGCTCTCATTTTCTCTTTTAAGAGAGATAAAATATGAATTTTCATAAAACAAGAGGACAAATGATGGCAGAAGAAAGATGAAAAGAAAAGTCCCAAGGGAGTTCAGAAAAGTGTAACTCTTCTCTCTGGGAGTTTGAGAAAGGCTTTAAATTGAGCTAAAGGAGGGGATGGTTTGGCACATAGAGAATTTTCCAGGCAAAGACAACTATGAGAACTAAAAGGTCAAGAAAAGTATTTAGTGTTTTGGGATCTACTCCATTTGACTGGGATACATAAAATACATAAATGAGCTGGGGACGTCAGACTGGAAGGAGTTTGATCAAATCAGAGAGAGATTTGAATACAAGGGAAGACAATGCTTATTCAGTGGGCAGTGAGGAGGCTTCCTGGAATGTGAGATCAAATATGAAAAAAAAAAGATGAGTTCACATCATTTAGTGGAATCAATCTGGCCACTATTTAGAGTCTGGTTGAGAAAGAAAAAAAGATTTGACTTATTCATTCTTTCCCCAAATCTCTCTTTTATTCTGACAGCTCCAAAAACATTATTTTATTCAGGAAACTGTTTTATGTGGACTACCTACTAGTTTGCTCACTTACAAGGATTTATTTTAATGGAATTGTCTTTGAAAAACGATGCTGCAAATTCTTCTTGTGGCATACCAAAATCCTTGACCTTGGTGAGTCACAGCTTTAGTACTCTTTCATCCAAAAATGAAGGAAAAATTAGGAAGCTTTAAATTAATTTCTTGTAGTTCTTTATGTTCTTGTACTTCTCTATGGGGATGGGGGGGAGAGGAGTATCCAGGTTCCTCTAGAATAATCCATATATTAATAGTTAGATTTATTTTTGCTTCCTTCTGCCTTTTGAAACTGCCTTATTCAGATTTTTTGAAGAATTAAACTCTGAAGGCACCTGGGTGACTTAGTCAGTAGAGCATGTGACTGACTCTTGATCTCCAGATTGTGAGTTCAAGCCCCATGCTGGACGTTGAGTTCAGTCAAAAAAAAAAAAAAAAGAATTGAATTCTCAATATGTAATGCAATATTTGTGCTACAGATTATTTTTTAAAGATTTATTTATTTGAGAGAGACAGAGTGGGGGGAGGGGCAGAAACAGGGAGAGACTCACAAGCAGAATCCCTGCTGAGCAGGGAGCCTGGGACTTGGTCTTACGACCCATGAGATCACAACCTGAGCTGAAACCAAGAGTCAGATGCTCAACCCACCAAGCCACGCAGGCCCCTCACTGTGCTACAGATTCTTAAGAAGACTCTAATTGATCTATTTTTTTAAGTGTTGTATTTTAATTCCAATACGGTTAACATACAGTGTTATATCAGTTTAGGTATACAATATAGTGATTCAACACTTCTGTACATTACTTGGTGCTCGTCATAAGAAGACTCTAAGTTCTATACTTAAAAATAAAAGAATATCAAAGAAAAAGTTTTGCATTTAGTAGCAAATCCAGTTAGGTCAATAATGTTAGAATATATTCAAATCTGCTAGAAGGGATACCTTAGATCCTAAAAGCTAAGAATAATAATAATAATAATAATAATAATAATAGTAGTAGTAGTATTTAATAAACTTTAAAATACTTTTATGAAGAGCTAAGTGAAAATTTAAAAGTAAATATATGCAATTGGCAATATTTAGTACAAAATATTCAAATGTAAATTATATTTATTACTTTTTCTAATAGATCTTTAAACTGTTTTTTAATTTTTGTGTGTTTTAACAAATGAAATCTTCTACTTTATTTTACTTCTTTTAGGAGAATAATCTTATATGGTAAAGTATTTTAAATATAACATCCAGTATCCTATGTATTTAATTTTTGTTTGTGTGTTTATTTTGTGCACATTTCTTTTAACAATGTCCTTTGAGTTTTCATTAATACTAGGAATCATTTTAAATTGAGAATTTTAATATTTCACCCCATTAGATGAAGTGAGTGCCATTTCGAGAAATGATATTTTTATATATTTATAGTCTCTAAACCATTATTATTTATCTTTCATTTATTATGTTGATCTAGTATATGAAACCTNATAACGCCGGGATCACGCCCTGAGCCGAAGGCAGACGCTTAACCGCTGTGCCACCCAGGCGCCCCATAAATTGAGAAAATTTTAACATTTCACCCTATTAGATGAAGTGAGTGCCATTTCGAGAAATGATATTTTTATATATTTATAGTCTCTAAACCATTATTATTTATCTTACATTTATTATGTTGATCTAGTATATGAAACCCGCATATTATGCAAATAAGTTCTTTTTATATGAACTGTTATTGGTATTAATATTATTATAAATACTATCATCTTAAGCTGTTATAACAAGATTAATTTTTAAAAATCTCTGCTTAAAAGAATAAAATGGAATTTGGTTTATTTTTTTTTAAGATTTTATTTATCCACCTGAGAGAGAGAGAGAGCACAGCAGGAGTAAGGGGCGAGGGAGAGGGAGAAGCAGATTCGAGCCCAACATGGGGCTTGATTCCAGGACTGCAGGATCATGACCGGAGCCAGAGGCAAACACTTAACCGACTGAGCCACCCAGGCGCCACAGAATTTGGTTTATTAATATGAAATTCCTGTTCCTTTCAAAGTGATTTCTATTTCAGGGAGTTATTGTTTCTGATGGCATTAAGAATCTCTTTATTATGAGATTCTCTTTATTACGAGGTATGGGACGAAATAAGATATGGGTTGCTTTCCTGTTTTAATAATTGATTTGTTTTATAGTTGACAATAATGCATTAATTTCAGGTTTTTACCAATTTCACCACCATAGGCACCATCTTTACTACAAAATTTAAAATGGGAAGGAAATGGAGGGTTAGCAGTAAACTTTACTATTGACTAAAGATTATTTCAATGTAGAAAGATTAAATCACCTGGGGACAAAATTCTAACAGACAATACTTTCCACTTCAGTAGTTTCATGCTTTTGCCCATAAAGGTCTTTATTCTATTTACCCCAAGTTTGGAAATCTTTGGAATTGTTTGAGTAAAAAAATATATATATTTGTAACAAAAGTAGTAAGACTCGTTTAGGAAAAATAAATTTCTAGGGGCACCTGGGTGGCGNTTCACCACCATAGGCACCATCTTTACTACAAAATTTAAAATGGGAAGGAAATGGAGGGTTAGCAGTAAACTTGACTATTGACTAAAGATTATTTCAATGTACAAAGATTAAATCACCTGGGGACAAAATTCTAACAGACAATACTTTCCACTTCAGGAGTTTCATGCTTGTGCCCGTAAAAGGTCTTTATTCTATTTACCCCAAGTTTGGAAATCTTTGGAATTGTTTGAGTAAAAAAAATATATATATTTGTAACAAAAGTAGTAAGACTCGTTTAGGAAAAATAAATTTCTAGGGGCGCCTGGGTGGCGCAGCGGTTAAGCGTCTGCCTTCGGCTCAGGGCCTGATCCCGGCATTATGGGATCAAGCCCCACATCAGGCTCCTCTGCTGTGAGCCTGCTTCTTCCTCTCCCACTCCCCCTGCTTGTGTTCCCTCTCTCACTGGCTGTCTCTATCTCTGTCAGTTAAATAAATAAAAATCTTTAAAAAAAATCTAATTATTTTTCCCCACTAGGAATGTGTATTAATCAGTTATAGTCTGTTGTTATAACCAGGAAATTGGGTAAGTACATATTCATGAGCAAATTGAACGGTGCTCAGTACATTTTCTAGCTCTTGAAAGAATTGTATGTGTGCAACAAGTTCCTCCAATGCAATTTCAAATTCTGTAGGTTACTACCTATGAAATACCTTTGCAATTGTAGTATGTAATAATCTCTCAGGCTTATCTCGATTTTTGTTTGTCTTGATTTCTTGATTTTTGAAGGTGACAAGCCCAGTCTCATGACATTGTGAAGAAACATCTTTGCGGGGCACCTGGGTGGCTCAGTCAGTTAAGCATCGGACTCCTGATTTCTGCTCAGGTCATGATCTCAGGGTCCTGAGATTCAGCCCTGTGAGGCGTCACTCACCCTCTCTCAAATAAATAAATAAATCTTAAAAAAAAAAAAGGAAAAGAAACATCTCTGCAAATGTACATTCTGCAAGTGTGTTTGCTAAGAAAACTTTGGTTTTTAGAAATATCTTTATTTATTTAAACTAAGTTTTGTGTGGTGAATGTGATAGACACTGTACTCAGCTATCTTTCCTTGAAATAAATAGAAAAACCACTGATGTAAAGGTAACTGCTTTTTAAAAACATTTAAAATTGTATAAAACAAGTTTAGACACATCAGAAAGTGTCTAATATAAAATTTCTGAGGGCAAATAGCTCTAGCGTAATGAAGGGCTGGAAAGAGAGAAAAATGTGTTTAGACATATGCAAAAAAACCCTGTCTTTTCTTTTATGAGGATTGTGATTTATGATGGTTTCTTTTCTATTATGAGAATTGTAAATTGTGATAAATTGTTAGCTGTAAATTAGACAATTAGCACGAAAAGAAATTTCTGGTAAAGAACATGTTTTTTGTACTTTGTGGCTAAAGAAATTATTGGAGGTATGGTCTCCAGGATTTTTTTTTTAACTTATTGCAGTTGCTGTTGTGTCATTATTTTAGAGTGGATTGAGTCAGTTGCATTAATGAGTAAACACTTTCAAGAAAGTGTATTAGGTTGGCATATCCCAACGTATGAGGTTGAATGCACGGTGTATAAAAAAATACTAACTGTTTAGTCAAAGGAGTTACGATACAGAGGATTTTCAATTTGGCATTAAGGTTACTAAATAATACAAGGTGAAATATAAATCAGTTTAAGAGGTCAGAAGGATTATACAAATAACAGACATTCGTTCAACAAATATTTGAGTTATTATTGCTGTGTCATAGGTGAAATGGTGGATAAAAGTGAATACAGTCTCTGACTTCCTGCATCTTACAGTCTGAGATCAGTTAGTGGTAGGGGAGACATACAAGCATATGAAACAGTCCATATAGAAAATTGTCAATAAGGAGAGGTACGTGTTAAAAAAGGAGCCTGGAGTGGAGATTTTTTACCTTAATGGAGAGCTCAGAAGCATGCTGATTAAAATGTGAGACAAATATCATTCTATTTCATATGTCCCATTGATTATGTATATCAAAGGAAAGTTAGCATTGAATAATTTCTAGATAATACTTTTACCAACCTTCTAAATACTCAAAACACTTTTCAAGCTTCCACTTCTGTGCACAATGCCTTAACTCTTTTGTGGCAGATCTTGTCTTGTTTTCCAAAAAGATCGAAATCAAGAAAGTTGAAGCATTTTATTCTTCAGCTTTTTAAAAATCTCATCAAATTTCTATTCCTTCAGCTTTTTTTTTTTATATCATTCTTCCCTTGAGGTTAACAGAGAGGTTTCCTTGATAATAATTTCTAAAGATTTTGAGCCCGTGGCTTATTTCTCTTGATACCTGAAGGTTCTTGTCTCACATTTACTACCTTTTCCAACCCGTATCTATCAATAACACTATCTTTATTCCCTCGTTGCCGCATTTCGCAAATACATTTACTGTAGTTATAAAGATATCCATGGAGCCAGAGCAAACACATTTGTTGTGCTCTCCCAGGCTTCTGATGTGTTACTGATTTGGGGAAAATGCTGGAGCTATGCAATGATGTAGCAACTGCAGAAAGGAGTACCTCTTTAGAAAGAAGCTTTAGTTCAGTTTTGAACATTTTCAGTTTGAAAAGATTTGGTGGGTAACTGCAATAACTACACCTGGACTTCAGGTGTAAATCATCTGTTGCAAAACCAATTCTGCAGCATTCGATTTTTATGTGGTAATTAAGGCATGGTTTTGGAAGGTGAGGTGATTCAGAAAGATAATATAGAATAAAAGGATCACAGGGAAGGCCTCCATGTTCCTTACACAGGGTAAAACATTGTGATAAAAGTGTCGGGTTGTACCATGCCACGCTCTTAGCTTCTGTCTGATCCACTTATCCCTTCATAAGGTTCAGATCGTACTCATACTTTATTTTCTTGATAAAGTCTCAACTTTTTCTCTTCTTATTGTCTACGTGATGGCTATGTTTGTCATTTTAACCTCATACATGGCCTTCTATTTCTTTACATTGCTCATGTATCTGTGTCTTATTTTTTAACCACATTGTAAGTGTTGGGAGACAGTGTATCTCCTTCATTACTTAGCCCTGTGTCTTTCTTACCATAAACACTCTGTATGTCTAAATTTAATAATGGGGACCTCCAGTTCCCTGGTATAATCATTTTATGCAACAACAAAAATACTAAGCAGCTTTCGAAAGTTGACTTTCAGTGAAAGAATTGGATTACAGCTTCACAGAAAGTGATTTTTAGCATTTCATCTTGATTCTCAGAGCAGACAATATTTCTTGCATTATTTCCTATAAAATGACTATCAGCAATATTTTAACGCTCTTCAGAATCCAGAGGAAGATATGACACCCGTAGAAAAGGCTTAAACAATCAGTGCATCTGACCAAACAAGTATGGGAATATCAGAATTGAAACTCCTTTTTTTCATTGATGAGGAATAATTCTTATTATTTTTTTATTGTTTCCAACTAAAATGTTTGTTGAACTTTTTAAAAAGTTCACAGGTAAAACATTTCACTCTTTCCCTTTCCCTCTTTTTTTAAGACTCCCTTCTCATTTCTTTCAAGCATGAAGTCTTGGTGAACAATTCAGTGAAAACCTTTGCCATTCAGAAAATGTATTAATTGTCAATTACAAATTTGATTTAAAAACCAGAGTTTTGGGGCACGTGGGTGGCTCAGTTGGTTAAGCGTCTGGCTTTGGTTCAGGTCATGATCTCAGGGTCCTGGGATTGAGTCCCACATTGGGCTCCCTGCTCCACAGGAAATTTGTTTCTCCCTCTGCCTGCTGCTCCCCCTGCTTGTGCTCACTCACTCTATCTGTGTCACAAAAAAATAATAAAATAAATAAATAAATAAACAAATAAATAAATACTTTAAAAAGAAAACCAAGAGTTTTGTATATGTTGTATGTGTCACTTATTTTCCTTAACAAAATCTACCTCTGTGTCCACTCAGAATATACTGATTGAGCGCTGCTAAGACCGTAAACTCATCCTGATTAAAGTGGTAAAAAGATTGCACCCAGTGGTGAAAATTTACTGCCAAATGGAGGAAAGACAATGATGAATAAATTAAAAATACAAAGCAGTATAACATGTGCTCTGACAGAGGGAGGCAACTGAGTGACATAGGAAAACAGAAAAGGAAATCTAATTAAATGTCTAAATGAAAATAACTGTAATATCCACTTTTCTATGATAATTACTTTCAGCACAAGCAAAAATGCTAAGCAGTCTATCAATAGTGTCTACATGTCAGAATCATCTATTTTTGCTTTAAAATTTACAAATGCTTGGCCCTACCTTAACAAGGCAAATCAGAATTCTTGGGGATAGAAACTGTTCCTATGTAATTTTTAAAAAGCTCTAGATGTTACTTTACTGAGTTCTCTAATTAAAATGACCACGCACCCGTTTGCACAGGACAGTCTTGGCACACTCACATTCCGCCCCCCACCCCCATCCCAGGCATATTTTCTGCCCCAAGGCTCTCTCCTTCAGACACTCTCTGCAGGCTGTGTTACCATGGCCTCCCTGTGTCCCTTCAGACACTACACACAGGGCTCTGCACATGTCTTATGGATTCCCCTCAATCTCATGCACCTTTGCAAACAATCCCTTATTAAGCTCTCCTAAATTACTCCCAATTATGTGTACCATCCTTTTCCCAGAGATCTTGACTGTCCATTATCATTATATACCAATGTTATATGATGATTGGATACTTAAAATGAGGTTCCTGTTTTGAGTGCAGAAATCAATCTCTCATGCTTCCTCCCATAGACATTGTAATCAAAGATGGACAACATAGCATAAACATTTATATATCAAAAATGAAGTATGGGCCAAGCATTTCATTAACCACAATACAGGTACAAGTTTCTTTTCCCAGAATAACTGGAAGCTGTGTTTAGGATTCAAATAGTGCCTGGCATTCAAAAGCTTAGGATTAGTTTCACTTTGAAATAGAGTGTAGTTATTTTCTTTCTTTCTGTGTTCCTTTTTTTTCCTTTGATGTAATGAGTGTAAGTTATTTTCAAATCATTTTATTTCATATCTTTAAGATGGTCAGTCAGTTGACAGTTTTCGGTGTGTTTGTTCTGGAAACTAGTCTGTTGTTGGTATAATTAGTGATTATCCCTGCATGAGAGGAGTGTAGTGCAGCAGGAAGTGCACTCACTCTTTTTAGATTACTTGGCTACGGCTTGTACTAGTGCCCTGCCTCCCAAGTCTAATTTCTAGACATTAAAAACAAGGTTATCATAGTCCTCAAATATTCTCTTAATAACATTCCAGCTGTTTTCCATTAAGCTAGTCTTTTCAGAGTAGATTACTGAATCTGCCAAGGGTTTGGAAACTTAACCACTTCAGATCATCAGGGCATCATTTAATGTCCAATGGTTGTTATAGACTAAATTTGACTAAAGTCAGAACTTGCATCCTGAGATTTGGAATTCAAAGCTGATTTGAAAAAATGCATACTGTTGCATAATAGCATTATGAACTAACCTTTCCGAAAAGAGAGAGAGAGCTAGTGTGAGTACAAGAGTGTGCACATACTGGAAACTATTTTTGTTTCCAAAGGAATTGATATCAACTAATTCACAGATATTTCTTGAGCACCTAGGCTATGCCCTGCTTGCAATAGTTAACAATGTTTTCTAATTTAATTGTCTAACACATATGAACTAGTTGACGAGTGTTGCCTACCTCTTGACCCCTTGCTCTTACTGTTGTCAAATAAAAAGACTTTGATTATTAATTATATTTAAATCTATATAAACAATAACATTATTCTGAACTATTCAAGAGATACCCATCTAATATATAGTTCAAATTTGGAAAATTATGAAAAGCTGGAAAAGATAAGAGAGGAAGGTGCACTTTAATTGCATGTAACTCATGACTATGACTCATCATCATTACCAAAAGGAAACTAAAATGGGTTAGTGATCTTGAGTTTGACTGTACATTTGTGCTTATAATGATCTTGTCTCAGTTAGGGAAAAATGCTTACTTTAANTGATGTTGTCTGTGATTAATGATCATTTTACTTCTTGCTTTCCAATCTTTATGCCTCTTTTTTTTTTTCTTAGAGTATTGCAATGGCTAGAAATTCCAGTGTTGAAATAGAAGTANAGGTCTATCTGCAGGATTCCCTTAGGAAGACAACTGTCTTTGTTTAGGAATGCACCTTAATGATTGCCTTTGACTTTGTAATTAAGGACTTGTGTGCACATCCTAAATTGGATAGAGGAAGAAAAACAACTTAAAAATTTGGTAGGAGAAATTACTCTGTAGAAAAATGTACAGGGAGTTTTGGAGGATGTAGGCAAATAAGTCAAGAGGAGATGTGGAAAAGAAAGTCGAGAAAAGTAGTGATAAGCTAGNCACATCAAGCTCCTCAGCTGGGAGCCTGCTTCTTCCTCTCCCACTCCCCCTGCTTCTGTTCTCTCTCTCACTGGCTGTCTCTCTCTCTGTCAAATAAATAAATAAATAAAATCTTTTTAAAAAAAAGAAGTAATAATATAAGACTTAATGTTTCTTGGCAGGGGGTTCTTCTCAGGGGAATGAGGATTGATATTTCACAACTATGTAAGATATAAACTGTAGGTTTTTCTTTGGCCCTCCTTTAATAGATTGAGGATGTTCCCTTCCATTCCCACTTTTAATTTTATTGGAAAGATATTTTCATCAATGCTCATATACGTCCTATTTATAATAAGCAAAACCTGGAAACAATCCAAATGTATGTCTACAAGAGAATGNATAGAAGGAAAGTGTTGGAGTTCTTACTGGTCTTAAAAGAGAAGCCATTTTCTGGAGATCCTACTAGAAGGTGGAAGGACCAGGAATAGCAGAAATGACTTTTATATCCCTACAGATTGCTGATTCTGAGCAATAAAGTGCAACCATGAAAGTGTGCCCAAGGTAGATTTAATAATCTTGGCTGTAATTAGTTTCCTCTGCAACTGATGGATAGCCTTATAAAGTGAGGAGCTGGTAAAATAAAAGTGTTCAGGGAAAAAGGTTTAATGTAAGTTGAATATTTCCATATTCCTTTAATGTTTTTTTTACATCAGTATAATGTTTTTGTTTTTAGAGAGAGTTGGCGGGGGCAGAGGGAGAGGGAGAGAGAAAATCTCAAGCAGGCTCCACACCCAGCACAGAGCCCGGCCAGGGGCTCAGTCTCAGGACCCTGAGATCATTACCTGAGCCAAAATCAAGAGTTGGATGCTTAACTGACTGAGACTGAGCCACGCAGGCACCCCATATTAGTATAATGTTTAATGTCAGCTGAGTTTCACATCTCTGAGCATATTTGCTACAGAATATATGCCAACTGTTATGAAGAGCAGACGTAGAGCTCAGTGGACCTGCAGAAGGAGCTATAGAAGTGTTGGCCAAGGCAAGGACAATTAGAATCTGAGAACAAACCATTTTTAAGACATGATTTGTGCCATAAACATTCTATCACCTCTAAAAGTTTCTTCCTACGCTCCCTAATCATTACACTTATCTCTAAACTCGTTATATACATTAAATATGTACAGATTTTTATGTCAATTATATCTCAGTAAAGTGGTTTTAAGAAAGAGAGGTATGGCTGTTGTAAATTATATTTTTCTAAATCTCATTTTTCTGTTGTTCATTAGATTATATAGAAATATAACTCCTTTTTGTATGTTGACCCTGCATCCTATAACACTACATAATTGCACTATTAGTTTTCTAGATTTTTGTAACATTCTTAAGGATATTTACCATAAAAATGATGTTGTCTGTGATTAATGATCATTTTACTTCTTGCTTTCCAATCTTTATGCCTCTTTTTTTTTTTCTTAAGAGTATTGCAATGGCTAGAAATTCCAGTGTTGAAATAGAAGTAATAGGGGCGCCTGGGTGGCTCAGTCGTTAAGCGTCTGCCTTTGGCTCAGGGCGTGATCCCGGAATCCTGGGATCGAGCCCCACATCAAGCTCCTCAGCTGGGAGCCTGCTTCTTCCTCTCCCACTCCCCCTGCTTCTGTTCTCTCTCTCACTGGCTGTCTCTCTCTCTGTCAAATAAATAAATAAATAAAATCTTTAAAAAAAAAGAAGTAATAATATAAGACTTAATGTTTCTTGGCGGGGAGTTCTTCTCAGGGGAATGAGGATTGATATTTCACAACTATGTAAGATATAAACTGTAGGTTTTTCTTTGGCCCTCCTTTAATAGATTGAGGATGTTCCCTTCCATTCCCACTTTTAATTTTATCGGAAAGATATTTTCATCAATGCTCATATAAGTCCTATTTATAATAAGCAAAACCTGGAAACAATCCAAATGTATGTCTACAAGAGAATAAGTAGAAAGTGAATGGATGAAAATAATGGTATATTCATACAACAAAATACTTAGCAGTAAAAAAGAAAGGAGGGGCACCTGTCTGTCTCAATTAAATGTCTGACTCTTGATTTTGGCTCAGGTCATGATCTCAGGTCTGAAGTCTCAGGATCTTAGGGTCCGTGCTGGGCGTAGAGCCTACTTACGATTCTCTCCTTCTCCTTCTGCCCCTCCTCCCACAGCTTGTGTGATCTCTCTCTTAAAAAAAAAAAAAAAGGAAATACTCATACATATACCAACATGGATGCATCTTATAGACTATGCAAAGCATAGGAAGCTAGACAGAAAATAGTTCGTATTACATTCTATTTCTACCTAGAAATAATTTNATAAAATTTCTGAGGGCAAATAGCTCTAGCGTAATGAAGGGCTGGAAAGAGAGAAAAATGTGTTTAGACATATGCAAAAAAACCCTGTCTTTTCTTTTATGAGGATTGTGATTTATGATGGTTTCTTTTCTATTATGAGAATTGTAAATTGTGATAAATTGTTAGCTGTAAATTAGACAATTAGCACGAAAAGAAATTTCTGGTAAAGAACATGTTTTTTGTACTTTGTGGCTAAAGAAATTATTGGAGGTATGGTCTCCAGGATTTTTTTTTTAACTTATTGCAGTTGCTGTTGTGTCATTATTTTAGAGTGGATTGAGTCAGTTGCATTAATGAGTAAACACTTTCAAGAAAGTGTATTAGGTTGGCATATCCCAACGTATGAGGTTGAATGCACGGTGTATAAAAAAATACTAACTGTTTAGTCAAAGGAGTTACGATACAGAGGATTTTCAATTTGGCATTAAGGTTACTAAATAATACAAGGTGAAATATAAATCAGTTTAAGAGGTCAGAAGGATTATACAAATAACAGACATTCGTTCAACAAATATTTGAGTTATTATTGCTGTGTCATAGGTGAAATGGTGGATAAAAGTGAATACAGTCTCTGACTTCCTGCATCTTACAGTCTGAGATCAGTTAGTGGTAGGGGAGACATACAAGCATATGAAACAGTCCATATAGAAAATTGTCAATAAGGAGAGGTACGTGTTAAAAAAGGAGCCTGGAGTGGAGATTTTTTACCTTAATGGAGAGCTCAGAAGCATGCTGATTAAAATGTGAGACAAATATCATTCTATTTCATATGTCCCATTGATTATGTATATCAAAGGAAAGTTAGCATTGAATAATTTCTAGATAATACTTTTACCAACCTTCTAAATACTCAAAACACTTTTCAAGCTTCCACTTCTGTGCACAATGCCTTAACTCTTTTGTGGCAGATCTTGTCTTGTTTTCCAAAAAGATCGAAATCAAGAAAGTTGAAGCATTTTATTCTTCAGCTTTTTAAAAATCTCATCAAATTTCTATTCCTTCAGCTTTTTTTTTTATATCATTCTTCCCTTGAGGTTAACAGAGAGGTTTCCTTGATAATAATTTCTAAAGATTTTGAGCCCGTGGCTTATTTCTCTTGATACCTGAAGGTTCTTGTCTCACATTTACTACCTTTTCCAACCCGTATCTATCAATAACACTATCTTTATTCCCTCGTTGCCGCATTTCGCAAATACATTTACTGTAGTTATAAAGATATCCATGGAGCCAGAGCAAACACATTTGTTGTGCTCTCCCAGGCTTCTGATGTGTTACTGATTTGGGGAAAATGCTGGAGCTATGCAATGATGTAGCAACTGCAGAAAGGAGTACCTCTTTAGAAAGAAGCTTTAGTTCAGTTTTGAACATTTTCAGTTTGAAAAGATTTGGTGGGTAACTGCAATAACTACACCTGGACTTCAGGTGTAAATCATCTGTTGCAAAACCAATTCTGCAGCATTCGATTTTTATGTGGTAATTAAGGCATGGTTTTGGAAGGTGAGGTGATTCAGAAAGATAATATAGAATAAAAGGATCACAGGGAAGGCCTCCATGTTCCTTACACAGGGTAAAACATTGTGATAAAAGTGTCGGGTTGTACCATGCCACGCTCTTAGCTTCTGTCTGATCCACTTATCCCTTCATAAGGTTCAGATCATACTCATACTTTATTTTCTTGATAAAGTCTCAACTTTTTCTCTTCTTATTGTCTACGTGATGGCTATGTTTGTCATTTTAACCTCATACATGGCCTTCTATTTCTTTACATTGCTCATGTATCTGTGTCTTATTTTTTAACCACATTGTAAGTGTTGGGAGACAGTGTATCTCCTTCATTACTTAGCCCTGTGTCTTTCTTACCATAAACACTCTGTATGTCTAAATTTAATAATGGGGACCTCCAGTTCCCTGGTATAATCATTTTATGCAACAACAAAAATACTAAGCAGCTTTTGAAAGTTGACTTTCAGTGAAAGAATTGGATTTCAGCTTCACAGAAAGTGATTTTTAGCATTTCATCTTGATTCTCAGAGCAGACAATATTTCTTGCATTATTTCCTATAAAATGACTATCAGCAATATTTTAACGCTCTTCAGAATCCAGAGGAAGATATGACACCCGTAGAAAAGGCTTAAACAATCAGTGCATCTGACCAAACAAGTATGGGAATATCAGAATTGAAACTCCTTTTTTTCATTGATGAGGAATAATTCTTATTATTTTTTTATTGTTTCCAACTAAAATGTTTGTTGAACTTTTTAAAAAGTTCACAGGTAAAACATTTCACTCTTTCCCTTTCCCTCTTTTTTTAAGACTCCCTTCTCATTTCTTTCAAGCATGAAGTCTTGGTGAACAATTCAGTGAAAACCTTTGCCATTCAGAAAATGTATTAATTGTCAATTACAAATTTGATTTAAAAACCAGAGTTTTGGGGCACCTGGGTGGCTCAGTTGGTTAAGCGTCTGGCTTTGGTTCAGGTCATGATCTCAGGGTCCTGGGATTGAGTCCCACATTGGGCTCCCTGCTCCACAGGAAATTTGTTTCTCCCTCTGCCTGCTGCTCCCCCTGCTTGTGCTCACTCACTCTATCTGTGTCACAAAAAAATAATAAAATAAATAAATAAATAAATAAATAAATAAATACTTTAAAAAGAAAACCAAGAGTTTTGTATATGTTGTATGTGTCACTTATTTTCCTTAACAAAATCTACCTCTGTGTCCACTCAGAATATACTGATTGAGCGCTGCTAAGACCGTAAACTCATCCTGATTAAAGTGGTAAAAAGATTGTACCCAGTGGTGAAAATTTACTGCCAAATGGAGGAAAGACAATGATGAATAAATTAAAAATACAAAGCAGTATAACATGTGCTCTGACAGAGGGAGGCAACTGAGTGACATAGGAAAACAGAAAAGGAAATCTAATTAAATGTCTAAATGAAAATAACTGTAATATCCACTTTTCTATGATAATTACTTTCAGCACAAGCAAAAATGCTAAGCAGTCTATCAATAGTGTCTACATGTCAGAATCATCTATTTTTGCTTTAAAATTTACAAATGCTTGGCCCTACCTTAACAAGGCAAATCAGAATTCTTGGGGATAGAAACTGTTCCTATGTAATTTTTAAAAAGCTCTAGATGTTACTTTACTGAGTTCTCTAATTAAAATGACCACGCACCCGTTTGCACAGGACAGTCTTGGCACACTCACATTCCGCCCCCCACCCCCATCCCAGGCATATTTTCTGCCCCAAGGCTCTCTCCTTCAGACACTCTCTGCAGGCTGTGTTACCATGGCCTCCCTGTGTCCCTTCAGACACTACACACAGGGCTCTGCACATGTCTTATGGATTCCCCTCAATCTCATGCACCTTTGCAAACAATCCCTTATTAAACTCTCCTAAATTACTCCCAATTATGTGTACCATCCTTTTCCCAGAGATCTTGACTGTCCATTATCATTATATACCAATGTTATATGATGATTGGATACTTAAAATGAGGTTCCTGTTTTGAGTGCAGAAATCAATCTCTCATGCTTCCTCCCATAGACATTGTAATCAAAGATGGACAACATAGCATAAACATTTATATATCAAAAATGAAGTATGGGCCAAGCATTTCATTAACCACAATACAGGTACAAGTTTCTTTTCCCAGAATAACTGGAAGCTGTGTTTAGGATTCAAATAGTGCCTGGCATTCAAAAGCTTAGGATTAGTTTCACTTTGAAATAGAGTGTAGTTATTTTCTTTCTTTCTGTGTTCCTTTTTTTTCCTTTGATGTAATGAGTGTAAGTTATTTTCAAATCATTTTATTTCATATATTTAAGATGGTCAGTCAGTTGACAGTTTTCGGTGTGTTTGTTCTGGAAACTAGTCTGTTGTTGGTATAATTAGTGATTATCCCTGCATGAGAGGAGTGTAGTGCAGCAGGAAGTGCACTCACTCTTTTTAGATTACTTGGCTACGGCTTGTACTAGTGCCCTGCCTCCCAAGTCTAATTTCTAGACATTAAAAACAAGGTTATCATAGTCCTCAAATATTCTCTTAATAACATTCCAGCTGTTTTCCATTAAGCTAGTCTTTTCAGAGTAGATTACTGAATCTGCCAAGGGTTTGGAAACTTAACCACTTCAGATCATCAGGGCCATCATTTAATGTCCAATGGTTGTTATAGACTAAATTTGACTAAAGTCAGAACTTGCATCCTGAGATTTGGAATTCAAAGCTGATTTGAAAAAATGCATACTGTTGCATAATAGCATTATGAACTAACCTTTCCGAAAAGAGAGAGAGAGCTAGTGTGAGTACAAGAGTGTGCACATACTGGGAACTATTTTTGTTTCCAAAGGAATTGATATCAACTAATTCACAGATATTTCTTGAGCACCTAGGCTATGCCCTGCTTGCAATAGTTAACAATGTTTTCTAATTTAATTGTCTAACACATATGAACTAGTTGACGAGTGTTGCCTACCTCTTGACCCCTTGCTCTTACTGTTGTCAAATAAAAAGACTTTGATTATTAATTATATTTAAATCTATATAAACAATAACATTATTCTGAACTATTCAAGAGATACCCATCTAATATATAGTTCAAATTTGGAAAATTATGAAAAGCTGGAAAAGATAAGAGAGGAAGGTGCACTTTAATTGCATGTAACTCATGACTATGACTCATCATCATTACCAAAAGGAAACTAAAATGGGTTAGTGATCTTGAGTTTGACTGTACATTTGTGCTTATAATGATCTTGTCTCAGTTAGGGAAAAATGCTTACTTTAAGGTCTATCTGCAGGATTCCCTTAGGAAGACAACTGTCTTTGTTTAGGAATGCACCTTAATGATTGCCTTTGGCTTTGTAATTAAGGACTTGTGTGCACATCCTAAATTGGATAGAGGAAGAAAAACAACTTAAAAGCGTGGTAGGAGAAATTACTCTGTAGAAAAATGTACAGGGAGTTTTGGAGGATGTAGGCAAATAAGTCAAGAGGAGATGGGGAAAAGAAAGTCGAGAAAAGTAGTGATAAGCTAGGGGTTCAAAATAGAAGGAAAGTGTTGGAGTTCTTACTGGTCTTAAAAGAGAAGCCATTTTCTGGAGATCCTACTAGAAGGTGGAAGGACCAGGAATAGCAGAAATGACTTTTATATCCCTACAGATTGCTGATTCTGAGCAATAAAGTGCAACCATGAAAGTGTGCCCAAGGTAGATTTAATAATCTTGGCTGTAATTAGTTTCCTCTGCAACTGATGGATAGCCTTATAAAGTGAGGAGCTGGTAAAATAAAAGTGTTCAGGGAAAAAGGTTTAATGTAAGTTGAATATTTCCATATTCCTTTAATGTTTTTTTTACATCAGTATAATGTTTTTGTTTTTAGAGAGAGTTGGCGGGGGCAGAGGGAGAGGGAGAGAGAAAATCTCAAGCAGGCTCCACACCCAGCACAGAGCCCGGCCAGGGGCTCAGTCTCAGGACCCTGAGATCATTACCTGAGCCAAAATCAAGAGTTGGATGCTTAACTGACTGAGACTGAGCCACGCAGGCACCCCATATTAGTATAATGTTTAATGTCAGCTGAGTTTCACATCTCTGAGCATATTTGCTACAGAATATATGCCAACTGTTATGAAGAGCAGACGTAGAGCTCAGTGGACCTGCAGAAGGAGCTATAGAAGTGTTGGCCAAGGCAAGGACAATTAGAATCTGAGAACAAACCATTTTTAAGACATGATTTGTGCCATAAACATTCTATCACCTCTAAAAGTTTCTTCCTATGCTCCCTAATCATTACACTTATCTCTAAACTCGTTATATACATTAAATATGTACAGATTTTTATGTCAATTATATCTCAGTAAAGTGGTTTTAAGAAAGAGAGGTATGGCTGTTGTAAATTATATTTTTCTAAATCTCATTTTTCTGTTGTTCATTAGATTATATAGAAATATAACTCCTTTTTGTATGTTGACCCTGCATCCTATAACACTACATAATTGCACTATTAGTTTTCTAGATTTTTTGTAACATTCTTAAGGATATTTACCATAAAAATGATGTTGTCTGTGATTAATGATCATTTTACTTCTTGCTTTCCAATCTTTATGCCTCTTTTTTTTTTTCTTAGAGTATTGCAATGGCTAGAAATTCCAGTGTTGAAATAGAAGTAATAGGGGCGCCTGGGTGGCTCAGTCATTAAGCGTCTGCCTTCGGCTCAGGGCGTGATCCCGGAGTCCTGGGATCGAGCTCACATCAAGCTCCTCAGCTGGGAGCCTGCTTCTTCCTCTCCCACTCCCCCTGCTTCTGTTCTCTCTCTCACTGGCTGTCTCTCTCTCTGTCAAATAAATAAATAAATAAAATCTTTTTAAAAAAAAGAAGTAATAATATAAGACTTAATGTTTCTTGGCAGGGGGTTCTTCTCAGGGGAATGAGGATTGATATTTCACAACTATGTAAGATATAAACTGTAGGTTTTTCTTTGGCCCTCCTTTAATAGATTGAGGATGTTCCCTTCCATTCCCACTTTTAATTTTATTGGAAAGATATTTTCATCAATGCTCATATACGTCCTATTTATAATAAGCAAAACCTGGAAACAATCCAAATGTATGTCTACAAGAGAATGAGTAGAAAGTGAATGGATGAAAATAATGGTATATTCATACAACAAAATACTTAGCAGTAAAAAAGAAAGGAGGGGCACCTGTCTGTCTCAATTAAATGTCTGACTCTTGATTTTGGCTCAGGTCATGATCTCAGGTCTGAAGTCTCAGGATCTTAGGGTCCGTGCTGGGCGTAGAGCCTACTTACGATTCTCTCCTTCTCCTTCTGCCCCTCCTCCCACAGCTTGTGTGATCTCTCTCTTAAAAAAAAAAAAAAAGGAAATACTCATACATATACCAACATGGATGCATCTTATAGACTATGCAAAGCATAGGAAGCTAGACAGAAAATAGTTCGTATTACATTCTATTTCTACCTAGAAATAATTTGTGAATTATAAGTTTAAAAGACTTTCTGAAGAAATAACAAGTGTTGGCAAGGATGTGGAGAAAAAAGAACTCTCTATACTGTTGATGGGAATGTAAATTGGTATAGCCACTGTGGAGAACATGGAAGTTCCTCAAAATTTAAATATTACAAATGCTATATGATCCCATAATACCACTTATTTGCTGCTTACTCAAAGGAAAAAAAAACACTAATTTGAAAAGATATGCACTCCTGTTTATTGTGGGATTATTTACAACAGGCAAAATATGAAAGCAACCTAAATATCCAGCCACTGATGAATAGATAAAAAAGATGTGATACGCTTGCATGTACACACACACACACACACACACTGAAACACTACAAGTTATTAAAAAGATGAGATCTTGCCATTTGCAGCAACATGAAGTCATGTAGAGGGTATTATGCTAAATGAAATAAGGCGGAGAAAGAGAGATACCATATGATTTTATTTATATGTGGAATCTAAAACAGAACAAATGAATAAACAAACAAAAAGCAGAATCAGACCTATGAATACATAGGACAAAATGATAACTGCCAGAAGGAAGGGTGATTGGAAGATGGGCAAAACAGATGAAGGGGAATAGAAGATACAAACTTTCAGTTATGAAATTAATAAGTGGGAATAAAAGGCACAGTATAGGAAATATAATAAATGATACTGTAGAAGTATGGTAGGTGACAGTATGTATGGTAGTTACAATTCTGGTGAGCATAGCATAACATATAGAGAAGTTGAATCACTGTGTTGTACATCTGAAACTCATGTAACCTTGTATGTCAACTATTCTCAACTTTAAAAAAAATTAGACAGGAAAAAGAATGTCAGATAGTGGAATTTGGGAATTGGCAAGAAAAGACTAGATGAACCGGGTTTTTTGTTTTTGTTTAAATAAACTAAAAAAAAATAATAAAGTCAGTGACCTCCATAAATACATACAAACATACATACGTACGTACCTGAGCATAACTTGACTAATCCAAATTTCCAGTGATATTCAAATTAGGTTATTAATATATTTGCAAATTTTCAGGTTCAAATTAAAAATATGCTAAATTATTTAAAGACAAATTTTAAGAACTTGAATTTGACATGTTAGTATTTCAATATACTAATACTTGAATTTGAAACTAATCTATATACAATTAGATATCTTTAGATAATTTCTAGTTTACTTTTTTTAAAAAAATTCATAGTAAATACCTGAGCATTAGCCAAAATGGTGACTCTAGGATTTAAAATCTTTGCCTAAATATATTATCAACAAAACAAGTCCATTAAATAAAACTGTTCCTTTGATTTAAAGAGGCAGTGGCCTACTCAACAACTGCTTTGTTATTCCCTATATGGAGTAAACAAACATTTAATGTTGGCTAAAGATAGACTTAACAAAGATAAGAAGGACCAGAATCTAGTGTTCCTTGTTTTTTTTTAGGACGCACTTCATGGAAGAATCTCGTACTTCCCCCATTGAGAATCCAGATATTGGTCACAATCTAGTCCCTTGGAGGTTTCCATTTTTAAAAAATAAAAAAATATAGTAGAGTGTTAGAAATGCCCTGTATCTTACTTGAGCAGTGTTGTGTAAATGTATACAATTGTCAACCGTCATAATATGGAATATTTAAGTGCTCTTCTTAATGTATGTTAATGCCTAATTTAAAGGAAAAAAAAACGTGAAATTTTTAAAAAGGCACTAATATTCTTAGGTTCTATTAGAACCTAAAAAAGGTTCTAATATTCTTCTAGAACCTTATATCCAAAACTTGATAAACTTACTAATTAGTGAATTTTCTTTAGTTAATATATGCTTATGTTTTACTTTAGTACTTAAGCACTGAAATTAACAAAACCACAGTTTAAAAAAATCGATTGAATCACATTACAGAAAGTAAAGGAATAACATCTTTTTTTCCCCTTTTTTAAATTTTCCAAATGAGGTTAAGACAGTACCCCATATTATATAGCATTTTTGAACAAAAATATCATGTGTAACAAAGTCATTTCTATCTTCAGTCCTATGGCCGGCGTGGTTATAATGACTATTTAGCACAACCAGTGTTACTGTTTGTGACTTTGTTGTGTGCTCATTTACGCTCAAATACAGATTTGTTTTTTACTAGTAAATGATTGAACTTTTTATCTGTACTCTTCAGTGCCAAGTAGCCACTCAAGTTCCATTCAAGTTTTAGCAACCTTAAAAATCTCCATTAGTCTGTAATTGCTACACTCAAGGAGCTGAATAACTCATGAAAAGAGACCAACAGAACATAGACGTTGTACAGCAAAGAGCTGTGCATATCAAGGAATATGTTTTTCAGTAGTCTTTCACAGCACTGGCTTTTATTTTTAAAATTGCTGTAGAGAACCATGTGTCTGTTTCATCTTCATTTTTGTAGATATAAAATGATCTCCACTAAAGCACTCATGATTGGAAGAATTGCATTATAACTAAATAATTTGGTGTGCCATGGCATGAGTTTAATAGCATTTGCACTTTTATCAGAAATAATGACACCCTTGTAAGTCACTAATTCACTGTTTAGAAATAAAAGTCCTGAGCCGATTTTCCCAGTAAACATAAGATTTTCTGCTTAGATTGGTAAGATATTTAATACCTTATTTTTCTGTATTGTGTCTTAATTAACCTCTTTAATGTAAATGTAATAATTTTGTGATTCTTCACCATACAGTGAACTTTTAAAAGATCTTGAGAAAACATAAACCAGAGAATTAGAATAAAATCAACATGAAATTTAGACTTCATAGAGATTTAGCATTTAAAATAAAGATAAAGTTATCTGTTCCAATTTCTAATTGCAGATTTCAGTGTTACCTCTAAATGTGATTTTATTTTCCTTTACATCCCCCCATAACATGATATGATGCTTTGTTAATACCCTCGAAAAGGAGACCTTAAAAGTTTTGCTCTGGAGACTAAAGATAAGATTTTCAGACATTGACACTGTTATATCACTTTTTCTTTCATCTTCTTCTTGGGATGTAGATTATTGTTGCTGCTGTAGTGTAAACCCTATGAAGTCACTAGACCTCTGAGTTCTCATGGTCAGTCAGGCCATGATGCTGTGACTGATTGATGACTTTCTTAGGATGCTAATACTCTGACAATTTTAACATCCCCTTAATAGTCCTCTGCTCTCTATTTAATAACAACGCAAATGAGTGCAAATCAGTTAAATAATATTCCTTTGTCCTTAAGCTTGATTCTGCTCGCATGTAACCATGCAAGGACATCATCAACTTGAGGGTGGGAAATGTAATAATTGATGTAAAAGGATGAGATGATTAATTGGGAGGGCAGTTATCACCAAGGAAGAACAGAGATAGAAGCTATCATATTTTTCAAAATTGTTAAGAGGCAAAACAGACAGGATTGGAATAGAAAGCCATTTCTGAGCCGTTTTTATATGCAGTCTCATTTTCCAAGATAGAATATATAGTTCTACTGTGGAATATTTCATACATTCTTTCATTCATTCATTTCATGTGTTTTCTGTTTCTGTCTTAATGTATAGGTTGCCTTTTGAATAGGCATTACCGAATTACATCAATTCAAAGACGTAAATAAAATAATTTTTCAACTTTAATATTTCTTAAATTAAGATCTGTTTTTAAATTGGCGTCTGTTTAATGCAGCTTATCTTTCCAGAAAAACTTTCATTGAGTTGACAGGTTTTCTTGAAATAGATAGCAACTTAGAAATCAAGAAGAAAGGGTCATCCAATCAACTCATTCATTTAACAAATATTTATCGAGCACGCACTCTGCCAGGAATAAGGCTAGTTGGTAAGAAAGCTGTAACAAGGACAGACAAGGTTTCAATCTTCTTAGAGTTCTTGAAGGCAAAGTAAATTATATATATATAAACAATTAAATAGAATACAATCTAGTAAATTACTACTGCAGCATAATGCAGATATATTTAAAATGCTATAGGATAACCAAAGAGGAAGTTAATAATTCTGGATGTGCTATTCAGAGGGGAAAGAACTCATCAAGTGAAAGGATACCAGGCAAGGGAAAGAACATAAGCCAAGGCAGGGAGGTGTGAAATGTCAGGGTATGTACAGGGAATGATGAGTAGTCTAGTAGAACTGTTTCTCTTAAACATGAATAATGAACAGAGCACTTAAAAAGGAAAGAAATATCTTGCCAATCTGTAGTATTGATTCAAATGATTTTTATATTTTTATGAATACATGGTATTTCTTTTATTCTACAGAATTCCGAACATGTTTATTCATTAGACAGGAACAAAATTATGAAACCAATTAAAACGTAATTATCAACATTAAAGTGATATGTGAGTGTTATTTTGGAGCATGGTGAGCAACAACAAAGCAAGGAACTAGTTTTTTTAACTAGTTTACTCAATGATCTGTGAATTGGATAGGCCAGTCAATCGAAGTATATCTTAAAATATGACATTGTTATAATTATGACTAACAATGGCTAGTGTTTTTGAGTGCATATTTTGCATACAGACACATACACAGACACTGCACCAACTTTTTTTCCAGCAATGTCTTACTCTTGCAAAACTCTTTAATGTAGTTTTGCATAATTTGTATGGATGGCATCTTCCTCTCTGGTTGCCCCCCTCAGACATCTTTGCTGATTTATCCTCTTGTCCTAACTTTCTAATGTTGGGGTTTCATCCTTGGACCCGCATACTCTGTCCTTTGGCAGTTTTGTCTGATGCATTTCATTTTTCTTTTTATTCTGAGAACCATCACATTTTTATATGCAATCCAGACTTCTCTCCCATACTCTAAACTCATATACTAAACTACCTACCTCACATCATCACTTGGGGGGTGAGTGGACGTCTCATACTCAACACCTCCAAATCTGAATTTCTGACCTTCTCCCCAGTGTTGTTCCTTTTAAAGTCTTCATCATCGCAGTTAATGACAATTCCATTCTTAACAAATTATTCGGGACAAAAACCTTGGAGTTTTTCTTCCTTTTTTTTTTCTCATCTCAGATCCAAAACCTTCTAGGAGATTAAATGGGTTCAGTTTCAAAATGTATCCAGAATGAAGCCTGCACTCGTAGCTTTCACTGTTATTACTCTTGCCAAGCGGCCATTATGTCTTGTCTGTATTTTTGCAGTAGCCTCCTGTTCAGTCTCCATTCTTTTGTGCTTGCTTTCCTGTAAGCCATTACAATGTATTCTCAAGACAGCTGCCAGTGTGTTTATTTTATTATGGAAGTTATGTCATGCGACTCCTCTAATTTTAAAAAAAAGTTGTTGTTGTTTTTTTCTGAGTAAGAATCAAAATTCTGACAAAGGCTTATGGGGCCACATATGATCTGCCCCCTAGTTCTTCATGTTATCGTGTATGCCGGTAGTGTGCCTAGGATATTTGACACACAGATGGAGTATTAAGACTCCCCTCCTCTGTTCAACAAAACACGCTCAGTAACAATTGTGAAATGAAACAAATAATCATAAAGTCCAAAAAAGAAACCAAAACAGTGAAATTTTTCTAGTATTGAGTTTCTTGTGTGTGCAATACATATATCTATACATGTATATACATACCTATATCATGCCAGTATATATAAAGAACTGAAAAAATAAAACAAGTTTTCAGTACAAAAAAGTATTACCTCTAAATTGTATTAATACATTTTTTGAAAAAAAAAAGAACTATACAAACATTTTAGTTAGAACAATAAGTAATAACATTCTGTTTTCTGGTTTTAACTTCTACAAATCTGCAATGACAGTCCAAACTAATGTTCTTTGTACATTCATGCCCAGGAGACAATGTAAATGTATTTGTTGGTCTCTCTATACTCATATTTGGTGAAAGAACACTTTTATTAGTTTTGATTTCAAAAAGTTTCACATAAAAGATATACACAAAAACAGAAAAATTCATAACGTGAAACTAAATCTGAAAGATGCATAAAAATTCCATTTCACAATAAATTCAAGAAAGTTTACAAACGCATATAAACTACAAGCAGTTCATTGAATGATAAAGGTGAAGTAACTCATATTTGATTTATTTCTATGTCTGTATCATTCTTGTTTGTATCTAACCAACTGTTTGAGTGCAGGGATATATATAGTACCACAGTGCTTGGAGATACCAACTGTGCCTAAAGTGGGATCACGTGATCTAAAACTTCACAAATGGAAATGAAACTCTCTTGAAAGGAATGCTTATGGATGTGTCAGAGACTGACGGTGTCACAAAATTATTTAAATTCATGTAGAATACAACGTTTTTTTTAAAAGACAAATTATAAAACATGACCATTTGCAATAATAAATCATTAAACTTCAAAAATAAACAACATAGTTGTTTAGAACTTAGACCAAGAATTTTTTCAGGAAAGGCTCTTTTCATTGGCACTAGTTGAAATGGCCTGCACCCTAGTGTTTTGCCCCCACTGCTCTACCCTTCGAGGTCCCTGGATTATGGGATAATAAGAAGAAAACTGAGATTAGTATACTTTAGTAGAATTTTTGGATTCATTTACAGAAGTCAAGTTCTGCTTCACTGCACTTCTACTTTGGCTGATCTTCGATATACAATAAATACACTTGTAACTGGCGGCTGGTTAATACCAAAAGACCTTTAAAGTGTGAAAATATTTCCTAGTCTTTCATATAGGGCAGGGGTCAACAAAGTATGGCTCAGAGGTCAAATCTGGTCTGGCACCAGTTTTTGTATATAAAGTTTTATTGGAACACAGCCATGCTAATTTATTTGCGTATTATCTCTGGCTGCTTTTAAGCTTCGGCGGCAGAATCGAGTAGTTGAAACAAATACCAAATTGCCTGCAAAGCCTGAAATTTATCCTATCTGTCCCTTTACAGAAGAAGTTTGCAGACATCTTTTCTATTACATTTGTGTACAAGTATTGGGTGTTAAACTTTATAATGAATTTATTTATTGAACTGTGTTAATGAGAAACAAGAGCAAATAAAATTGATCTAGTTTGGCTAAGATGTATGCAGCAAGTGATTTACTATCAGAGAAAAGTGTGATTGAGGCAACAGTGGTTTTTTTTAATTTTATTTATTTATTTGACAGAGATAGAGACAGCCAGCGAGAGAGGGAACACAAGCAGGGGGAATGGGAGAGGAAAGCAGGCTCATAGCAGAGGAGCCTGATGTGGGGCTCGATCCCATAACGCCAGGATCACACACTGTGCCAAAGGCAGACGCTTAACCGCTGTGCCACCCAGGCACCCCGAGGCAACAGTGTTTTTTAACAGGACTGTGAAGTCAGTAGAGAAAAGATGTTTATATCCATGGAGTGAGATTATGAAACACTAACTCTGCGTTTGCATTAATATTGGAAACAAAACAGCATTTATAGAGAAAGAATGATTGAAGTGTTAGCNTGCCGAAGGCAGACGCTTAACCCCTGTGCCACCCAGGCACCCCGAGGCAACAGTGTTTTTTAACAGGACTGTGAAGTCAGTAGAGAAAAGATGTTTATATCCATGGAGTGAGATTATGAAACACTAACTCTGCGTTTGCATTAATATTGGAAACA
This sequence comes from Ailuropoda melanoleuca, assembly GCF_002007445.2. Lineage (NCBI taxonomy): Eukaryota > Metazoa > Chordata > Mammalia > Carnivora > Ursidae > Ailuropoda > Ailuropoda melanoleuca. The sequence goes on from NC_048226.1 coordinate 54,792,047, forward strand.
AAACAGCATTTATAGAGAAAGAATGATTGAAGTGTTAGCATCTGTGCAAGGTAGAGTAACGGGAAATAATTTATCAAGAGATGATTTATAACTTCACTTTACAGAGACAGTTATTTTCATGGTACAAATACCTCATACCTGGAAATGATTGTAACAAATATGATTTTTTTCCCTTCAGCATAAATTGTATGACCTGCTTCACAAGTTCAGTGCTACAAATATGGTTGAATATTGTACTTGTCCAATTAATTGCATGAGTTATCACCTATACACTTGAGCAAAAAGCTTATTACCAACGTTTTGAGGTTTTCTCAACATCCAGAATTACTATGGGTTTGGAGGCTTGCTTAGTGTCAAGAACACATAGAGGGAGAGTTGGGAACCCAATACCCCAGACGTGCCCATTTTCAAATGCCCTGATTCCTGCTGCTGCCCTTGTTCCTGAATATATAGCTTCAGTCTCCTCTGGGCCCTGGATGAGCCTCTGAACCTTGCCTTCATTCTTCCCAGGAGGCTTCTTGGACACTTTAAGTTGAGGTATTTCCTCCATTATATTCATTTATCATTACCAAAAGACAATTGGTTGGAAGGCTTTAGTCAGACTGTGGAAGGCCAAGTTATTCCCTGCTCTCTCATCTCACAAGAATGATTACTTGCCATACATTTACATGACTGAGAGGGTTACTTAGTTGATTCCTATAAAGAAGATCATTTCCAAAGCCATCTAAAATAATATTTAAATATAAAATAATTATAAAATAATATTTAATATATACCTTACAGGTATTACCTGGAAAAATTCCTGGACCAAGCAGCTTTTAGTTGGNCTGCGCCCACCTTGGAAATAAGTGAGCTACAGCTTCTTGTTTCTAAAATAATATTTAATATATACCTTACAGGTATTACCTGGAAAAATTCCTGGACCAAGCAGCTTTTAGTTGGTGTTGTAGTGCTTCTTCTAGGCACTGAAGGCTGGAACTGCCTAATAAGAACACACAGTTAATGAGAATAGACAAATCGGTTAAGACATCTGACTGTGGGAAGAAGGTGGAAAGGAAGTCAGGGGCTACAAGAGGATTTGGAATGAGAGTGCATATTTGTTATGTGAAGGAAATGGAAGTTTTCAAGAATATTTTTAGGAAGAAAAATATGAGCATAATTTGAGGATAAATTAGGAAAATTTTTAAGTTTGAGAAAGGGAACAGATGGTGGACAATTTTTGTGAAGGGAGAGAGGATTTCTGGAGCATAGGTAGAAGAATCCCAGGGGAATCATTCAAAATGACTTAAATTTACATTCAAATATATTTCTAATGTTCATTCATATTTTTAGAGATCTTCTTGTAGAAGAAGGATTTCATTTATTTCATGGCATTTTACAAATAGAACTGAAGACCCTTGGGAGGAGTTTATGAGGAATCAAAACTTGGGAGAACGTTTTCCCCCCAAAATAAGAATAGTTTTTATCATTTCCCTCAATATTATCTGAGTAACATGTGATGATAACTTTAACACAGGAAGGAAAATGTAGGTAGGAAAATTTTAAAACTCTGAAGTCCCAATATAAAAGGTCGTTTTCCCTGTTTTCCATACTGCTTTCTCTATAAATATCCCCATACATACAGGTGAGGTTAATGGGATCATATCATATATGGTATTTTCATCAAAATAATTTTAAAAATAGCCTGAAAAATTTGGCTCACTTTTCTTTTCCTCATTTCCTTGTGCTTTATAACCTTACCTGTCCCCAACCCAGATAACCACTATTAATGATATCATGTGTCTGTCAGAACCTTAGAATCATTTTAGTAGTCTCACTGCCATATTCTACTTTCCCAGGATATAACTGAGGAAATCTTACACTATATCAATATTTCCTTGTAAGTTACTTTTATTTTTGTCTAGATGTCACAGTATTTTCTCTGGAACTTTACCAGGATATGCCTATGTGTACTTTTGGGGGGAAAAATAATCTTGTCTGGAACTAACCTTTTGTAATGCAAAATTAAATCTTTTTTTAAACTTGGAGATTTTTTTATTATTATCTTTCGGATTTCTGTCTCTTCTTTATGAGTTAATGTGTTTCCCTCTCCTATGTCTTGTATTTGCATTTTCTGTCTCCTGGATTTTTCATAACCTTCTCATTGTTCTCTTTTCCCTAATTATTTTTATCTTTTTACATGTTTTCTGTGTTTTGAGATTTATTTTGCTTCTCAGGAGTGAACAACATTTTGTCTTTTAGTTCTTGGAGCTCTTAAGTCTTTTTTTTTTTTAAGATTTTATTTATTTATTTGACAGAGAGAGAGAGACGGCCAGCGAGAGAGGGAACACAAGCAGGGGGGAGTGGGAGAGGAAGAAGCAGGCTTCCCGTGGAGGAGCCTGATGTGGGACTGGATCCCAGAACTCCGGGATCACGCCCTGAGCCTAAGGCAGATACTTAAGGACTGAGCCACCAAGGCACCCCTGGAGCTCTTAAGCCTTTGTGCAGGATTTTTTATTTAGGGGGCTTTTCCTTCTCTCTTTCCTTCTTTCCTTTCTTGCACAAAAAAACATGGAGGTAACTTATGTGCATATAATTAGGTGAAAGAAGCCAATCTAAGAAGGCTACATACTGTCTGATTCCAACCATATGACATTCTGGAAAAAGCAAACTATGGGGATAGTTGTTTTTCCCTTCCTTCCTCACTTCTTTTTCTCCCTTTCTTCCTCCCTCCCTCACTTCCAGCTTTCCTTCCTTCCTTTTTTCCACATTTGAGGACACTGTTATCCTTCTCCTTTACCAGTATTGCTTTACTGGGAGCCACTTATTCTAGCACTCTTTGTGCCTTTCCTGAGTTCTGAAGTCTCAGACACTTTGTTATTCTTTTGTATCTACTCATGTCTGATGAAGCTTGCAGGGGTTAAGGTAGTGGAAAGTCTCAAGAGAAAACAAACCCACACATAGAGGGCGGATCAGCACTGTCTTTTGCTGCATGGTATGTACCAGCTTATAGGTTCTTTGTCCCCGATGTCCCCGAATGAGCAGCCTGTAAGCTTTCAGGTCTTGGTCTCAGGGCTTAGATAACTTTCAGGACTTTGTCAACAGGGCTCAGGAATAGGACAGAACTCAACTTATCTGAGCAGCTTTCACAGCAGTTCTTACCAAGCCGAGGAGACTTAGTAGGTGCTCCTTTCAGGGAGAGGCTTGCCAGGTTTGGTCATGCTGGCTGTGGAAGGCGCTTCTTCAGGGGCCACCATGTACATAGATTGTGATGACACTGGTGTTTTAATGCTGCCACGCTGTCCTGTGAGGCAGTAAGAGTTGAACTTCATCCAGGGCCACTCTGCCCCAGTCCCCATTGTTCCTGGTCCACAGGGCAACATGGTCACTGTCCGTATACATGGCAGAATGCAGATGTTCCACATGCAGAGCCTGCCCGTCCGTTAGTCTTGTACTAAAGTCTCAAAGGAGAGTTTGTTAGAGTCAGTGAGTAAGAAGGGGGCCTCTGGAAAGTGGCCCTAACATTTTCTCAGGGTCACTGCTTGTTTTAACAAGAACCAAAGGGAAAAAACTTTCTACTAAGAGTATTTTTAAAAAATGACTTTTGATATCTTATAAAAGATGTAGTTACCTATGATCAGAATTAGTCTATGGATTTTTTTATTGTTTTTAAGATTTTATTTATTTGTCAGAGAAAGAGAGGGAGAGAGCACAAGCATGGGGAGCAGCAGGCAGAGGGAGAGGGAGAAGCAGGCTTCCCGATGAGCAAGGAGCCCAATGCAGGACTCGATCCCAGAACTCTGGAATCATGACCTGAGCCAAAGGCAGACACTTGACCAACTGAGCCACCCAGGAATCTTCTATAGAATTTTTTAAAAGATGATTTTTTTTAGAGTGGTTTTAGGTTCACAGTGGAATTGAGAGGAAGGTACATATTTCACATTTTTCATATCCCCTCTGCCTCCAAACACGCATAATCTTCCCTATTATCAATATCTTCTACCAGTGGTACATTAGTTATTATTCATGACCTAACCTACACTGATGCATTTATAGTTATCCAAGTCCATAGCTTACATTATAGTTCACTCCTGATGTTGTACATTCTGTGGGTTTGGACAAATAAAGACATCCATTGTTATAGTATCATACAGAGTATTTTCACTGCCATAAAAATTATCTGTGCTCCAACTAATCACGACCCTCTCAACCCCTAGCAACCACTGATCTTTTTCCTGTCTCTAGAGTTTTGCCATTTTCACAATGTCATATGGCTGGAATCATATAATATGTGACCTTTGCAGATGGCTTCTCTCACTTAGTAATATCCATTTAAGTTTCTTCCATGTCTTTTCATAACTTGATAGCTCAGTTCTTTTTAGTGTTGAATCATATTCCATTATCTGGATGTACCGCAGTTTATGATCCACTTGCCTACTAAAAGACATCTTGGTTGCTTCCAAGTTTGGCAAGAATGAATAATACTGCCGTAAGATTTTTGAGTGGACATCAAATTTCAACTCCTTTGAATAAATACCAAGGAACTATGTACAGATTTTTGAGTGGACATCAAATTTCAACTCCTTTGAGTAAATACCAAGGAACATGATAACTAGGTGGTGTGATAGGAGTATGTTGAGTTTCATGAGAAACCACCAGTGTTCCAAAATGGCTGTACCATTTTGCATTCTCACTAGCAATGAAGGAGACTATTGCTCCATACCCTCACCAGCATTTGACGGTGTTAGTGTTCTGGATTTTGGCCATTCTAATTGGTGTATAGTCTTAGATTTTTGATGATGATCTCTCATGGATGCCACAGAATCACTTCCTCAGTTGAGAAGCAAGCAGTCCAAGAGCACTTACAGCTCTTATAGCACTTTCCAATTCTATGTCTCTATTTGAGCATTAGATTCAATCCTTTATTTTTACTTCCTAGATCCTCTTCATTTTACTAGTTTCTGTAAAATTAAGAATAATCTTACTTTTTAAAAAATATATTTTATTTATTTATTTGAGAGAGAGAGAGCATGGGTGGGGGGTAGGGACAGAGGAAGAGGGAAAAACAGACTTGCCAATGAGTGGGGAGCCTGATGTGGGCCTTGATCCCAGGACCTTGAGATCATGACCTGAGCTGAAGGCAGATGCTTCAACCAACTAAGCCACCCAGGTGCCCCCCAAATTATCTTATTTTTCATACAAATAAGGCATTTTTCTAGAAATCACACAATTTTATTATAGAATCAGTATTTAACTTAGAACTATAAAATAACCAACTTTTTTTAGAACTCTAACCTTGCTACTTGACAAAAACAAAGTATTAATTTAAGAGAAAGTAAGATTCAAATATATCGTAGTGAAGCTTTTTTCTCTTCTACCTTACTTTTAAATTGTAGGGAACACAGACTCATGGTTCAAAAAAAGTAAATAAATGATATATAATGAAATGTAACTTTCCTTTCCAAACCCAGAACAATAATCCCTGCCCTTAGAAGCAACCACTCTTAAGAAACTTATCATGTAATTCAATTGTCTACTAAAGCAGAGCTTTTAAGAGATTTGATTACAAAATATTTTTGCAAATATTTATATATTGTATTATATCCATGCTCCAAAAGCAAACAAACAAAAACCTTAATAAATCCTCCTTGTTCTCTGAATTACATTCAGACTCCTTTTGCTTCACATTTAAAATCTCCACAGTCTGACCTTAATTTATCTTTTCAGCAGATCTCCAAAGTACTTCTTTATATGGATGTATTGTACACATCAAACTGAATATTCTATGAAGCTGTTCATGTTTTTTTAATCTGTTGAAATCCCTTCTCTTTAACAGCATTCAGAGGCCTCAAGCTCCATAAAGTATACTAGATACCATAAGGAGATTGTGTTTTCCTCTCCTATGAATTCTTATAATACAAATGAGTTATATTGTATAAATAAATGAATTCATCTTTAACAAGGCATTACATATAATAGTTTCATGTGTTACCTTCATATTTATGGTTATATTTGCCCTTTAATAGATTATAAACTCTCAGAGGGGTCCCCTTATTAGATAATTTCAACACCTACTTAGAGTAAACACAACACACATCCATATTTGACATACACAATAAAGACTAAGATTTTCACTTCAGCTCTTCCTTGGGGAGCAGATTTCCCCCAAAAAACTGACCAGCAAATGAGCCAACAGTGCATGCTTTATATGCCTTTGTTCGAAGCTCCTAAAGTGGTACACAGATTCTGCCTCTTCCCGGGATAACTAGAACAGTTCGGAGAGATGCAGAATATTGTGAGACATCAATTTGAAAAGTGTCATTTTGATTTTGTGATGGTTTATTAAAAACTGTTGATTTAAAAAAATCTGTTTTTAGTATTCACTATTTTTTAATTTATGTTTTAAAAATATTCACCAAAAGGTGGCATTTTAAAGGAGCATACCTTGAAATAAAAATAGACAATTTCATAATTTTCTGTATTTATCTGGAATATGGAAGTTTTTAGGAACAGGTAGCTAATTTATTCATGGAAGGCATATGGTATTTGGAAATTGTTTTAACTCTCTCACTGACCTTTCATTTTCACTTACCGTCACTCTTAAAACTTTAGGTAATTATCTTTTTTTGTCTTACTTTTTACAACCCTAAAATTAAGCAGAGGTTTTTTATTTTTTAATTTTTCTCTTCTAACCTTTGTCCTTTTTTCACTAATACAATTAGATGCAAATGCATAAGGCATCCCTTCAAAAGAAGCAGGGAAAATGGGGAAACCATGACTTACCAGTTGCTAGTTATATTTGATAATTTGTGGTTGAAAGATAATATACTTTGAATATAGACCACTGTTCACTAACTATATGCTTTTAAAAAACACATGGACTTCTCTGAGTCTTTATCAGTTTATTTCTAAAATATTTTATATAGTTTGGTGAGATTTAAGATACTTAAAATACACAGTGAAAGCACTATGTCTGACACATGTAGGTACATATTGATTGACTATTATCTGCCTTTTCTACTAGAGAAGTTGCTCTTTGTGGTAAAGCAAAGGATTTCAGTTAGTAAGACTATTAATTACTAAACAAAAACAAACAAAAGGTATACTGAATTCATCATTCTTTTCATTTTGTTATTTTAGGATTAGCTGTGTTATTCATTTCTATTGAGCTTTTCAGACTCCAGTCTCTTTTCTGTGAAAACAAGCAAGGTATGAAAGGACTGGTTATATATGGAATATCACATATATTCATGGTCCAACGTTTGCAAGCCAGTTAGTACTATCACCAGGTGTTCAGTTTTGGTTTGGATGACTACATTTGGAATGCTATAGATGCCCTCAAAAGGAAGTTTGACAGGGAGGACAGGATCTTGTCCTTTTCAGTTTTGTTTAGATGCTTCTGTAGTAACCAACTCATTAACCATGGCTTTATTGGCACAGTTCTCTAACCAAGCAAATGAAGCTACCAAGCATATGCTGAAATCATTTCAAAACATAATAGAATTCTCAGAATGAACTTTTTAGTTAAGCAACATTATGGTTTTTGTTTATGAAAAAAACTGTGATTATAATCTTATATATAAATGTCTATGAATACACATCTATAAATATCCATACATACACATATATTTAAATATATATATATATATATATATATATATATATATACATACTCTAGCCCTGAGCTAGATCTTCCAAGAACATTTCAAACCTCATTCGTTTGGATCCAAGGTAATATGATAACAGTTTTATTCCTAACCTTATCCTGGTTTTTTGGCATTTATTATAAATAGTGTAGTGTTAGAATAGTTTCTATGGTTTTTTCCCATGGTATTATGGCCCCTATATCCACAAAAACAGAAATCTTCTTCTTGTTTCCATTGGAATTCCCAAAGAAGCTAAACACATGAAAGATGAATGTAAGGACCCAAGTATGCCATCATAATAGCTGCTTGAGTGCTCAGTATTCTAATTCAAACTCAACTAGACCGTGATTACTACTTAAGCTAACGATCTGAGATGAAGCCTCTTGCCATCCGTTAAAACCTGCATTCACATCTCAAGATCCTACTACCTTCTGGTAGTAGGTGGAGAACTAATAAGTACTGCGACATGGTATAGAAACTTATCCCTATGATAACCACTTTCAAACTTGCACGTAGAGGCAGAACAAGAGAGAGGGAACCTACAAGGCCCCTTGTAAGTCCTGAACCAACGTATTCACTCGGTCCATAAAAGAAGGGGCTAAGTATGGGTTTATACCTTTTGCCAACATGGTGACTACACCTACTAATAGCTGTGGTTTACTAGATGACTCTAAATCAATTCACTGATTTAACTACTCTTTCCTGATTTGTACATATGTGTACAGTGGAAAGAGTGGGGTTTGGGTAAGGAAGTTAACTTTCTACCCTTTCTAAATGTACCAGAGTCTTAAGATTATATAAGTGGGATAGCACTGTATAGATTATTAAGTGTTTTCTTTCTTCTCTGTCATACAGACAATTTTAGAAAAGGAATTGAATGATTTTCAAGTTTGCTTATATTTTTGACTAGTAAAGAAATCGTCTTTCCTATTAGCTAGAAGTCAACATAACTCGATTGTAATTACTAACCACCAAGAGCCATGTGATTATCATGTGACCTCTAGAAGCTAGTGTAATACCCAGATTTATAAATTAGAAATTTATAAAAGAATTTCATGCTCCAAATGAATAAGCTGTCCTGACTTTGTGTATTGTAGACTGAGTGTCATCACCCTGGGATATTATTTCCATTATATGATTAGCTCTTCAAAATTCTAACTACTTCATTGGGCAATATCAAGTCCTTCTTTTCATATTCAGTATCATTTTCTGTGATTGAATTGAATAATAACCATTATTCATAATTCCATTAATTACCTACTTTGACTAAAAAAGCCTCATTGCAGCTGCTAATGGATCTCCTTTCAGGGCTTGTTAACATGGCACCTCAAATGAAGCACTCAAGATGCACATCTAACCTTCCTAGTATTGAATATGCCCATTAATAATACTTTTAACCTCTGCTGGGGAAAGTATGAGATGCTGGAATTGATATACATTTATGTTTAATCATCAAAGCTTCATAGAGCTCTGTAAATTTTGTTCTTATTCATATCCAAATGGAGCTGCCTTTTTTTCAGTATATTCTTTTAAAAGGAATAGGGTAATGATTTACATATTATGAAAGATATGAAAGCAAACTATGGCCACAATACTCAGAAAGCTGAAATATTATATTTCCTCAGGGGGTAAGACAAACTTTATACAATCCTAAAAGAACAAGTTCAAAAAATATCCAGCATGATAATTAAATTCATGGCTTTTTTTTTTCCTTTTCCCTAGCTATGTTTAGTGAACTCCTACTTTTTCAGGGGATAAAGATTTTTTGCTGATATTTTCCTCTTCGTATGCTACTTTATCTGTACGTGTTTCATTAGGCAAAACTTTATTACATATTTACTGTGAGAACAATCCTGTGAATAAAAGGTAGAAATACAATATGGAGAGTATGCAAGCAACTTTTTTTTTCCTTTATGGAACTTAATTAAATCAGCTGAAAAAGAATAAAGACTTTCAAAGACAATTGAGTGTCAGTACAGTATTGCGTGCAGCCTCCAGAATGGTGCAGAACTAGATCTGAACCTTATTCCTACTAAAAGCTACCTAGGATCTATCTTAAGTAAGTTACTTTATCTCTGAGTCTCAGTTTCCGGGTGTATTAAAAAGGGTATATTAATTCTAACCTTATACATTGTTATCAGGATTGACTGAGATAATTTAATGACATTAAGAGCATTATGTGATTTCTGACATATAAATGGCTCTCCATAAAGAATAACTAATGTCTTGGCACAGAGTAGGTGCTCAGTAAAGACTTGCTTAATAGTAGAACACAATATCTTTTGTAAGAAGCCAAGACTGAGAGTAAATTTTTAGTTTGCCCTTTCACATTGTACAGAATATGTGAAAAAAAAATCAAGAAGACTTGCTTCTTGCTTGGCACTTTCCATTGCTGCAGTCTTATGCATTGAGCACCTACAAACTTTAGGAAAGTTTTCAGTAACACTATTACTAATATTTGCTAGTTTCATACCACCTGTGGTAGAAAGGACTCTGCAATAACCATCTCTACGATCAGCTTTCTTGAGTGGATCTTACATTGTGGTGGAAGGGCTTATAATAAACTTTTTAAATCTCCTCTTCAAACTAGGTGTTCTCAATAAAATACTGGTTTTGTGAAAATTGGAGTAAAAGTTAAATTAGTGAAATGTAAGGTTTATTTGCAAATCTTAAAGAAACAGAATGATCACCACAATCAAGCTAACTAATATATCCATCACCTCGCAATACCATTATCCCCTATTTTAACCTCCCCTCCCTTGTGAGAATGTTTACCCTCTTAGTAAATTTCAAGTATATGACACAGTATTGTTAATACAGCACCATGCTGTTCTTCAGATTTCCAGAATTTATTCATCTTGCATTGCTGAAACTTCGTGCTTTTTGACCAACACTCCCCATTTCCCCCTCTATCCAGCCTCTGAAAAACCACCATTCTACTCTCTACTTTTAGGAGTTTGACTATTTAAGATTCCAAATATAAGTGAGATTATTTCCCAATGTATACATATATCAAAATATCAAGTTTTGCACCTTAAATATATACAATTTTTATTTGTCAATTATACTTCAGTAAAGCTGACAAAATAAAAATGGGAGACATTGAAAATCATTAATAAGATCTGAGAATTATTTTTTTTTAAAGATTTTATTTATTTATTTGACAGAGCTAGAGACAGCGAAAGAGGGAACACAAGCAGGTGGAGTGGGAGAGGAAGAAGCAGACTCATATCGGAGGAGCCTGATGTGGGGCTCGATCCCATAACGCCGGGATCACGCCCTGAGCTGAAGGCAGACGCTTAACCGCCATGCCACCCAGGCGCCCCTGGAGAATTATTTTTTATGTCAGTTTTATTCACACACATTACTACCTTTTAACCATGAAACAGTTGCCTATTTAAAGCATTGAACACAGGCACTAGAGATTTGTTTCATTGTATTCCTGCAGTGTGGTCTGGGGAGCTCTTTGGCAAGGCAAAGCCAGTCAAGAGGGAATCGTGGCAACTCCTTGCATTCACAAGGAAAAGGCCTAACCTTGGGCTTAAACTGAGAGACCATAAAGCTATTGGCAATTCTTGAGTAACAACTTATCCTCTTGATTTGAGAGTCTATAAACAAGATGATTTTTAAATAATTTCTTTTCTTCTACATCCAGGATGATCTGAAACAGTATAAATTTATCGCCATGTATGTTATACTTAAAACAACTCTCTGTAAAACTGAAATATGATGATTTAAAAAACCCAATTTTCAAAATGTTGCAAATGGTTGCTTTTCAGTCTTTTAGAGCTGCAGTATTTATTTTGCAACCTTTTTTCTGGCCGTTTACTTCACGACATCTGGTAAACTTTACTGATAATCAAGGCTGAATAACTTATAACATCTACAATCAGTATGTAATCAAATCTGATGAAAACACATGTACACATGCTTATTTCATTCCTATATATAGAGAGATAAATTCTTTAAATGAACTGTGTTAAAGTGCTGCTGTTTAACATCTCATCTTGTAGTTCTGGAACTAGAAAAGTTCTTTTGGGTATTGGTGCCCTGGCATGAATGGGAATATCCAAAATTAATGCGGTATTAATGATGGCAATTAAATCCAGGTCTTTATGTTGTATTGTTTGTCCTTTCCTTGAATCTAATACTGATTAGGGGGTTACTGTGGATATTTGTAGAAAAAAATCTGCATTCTGAGGAGTCACTCCTAAATAGTTGGCATCCAAAATGTTACTAAATGAAAATTAATCGCTTTTCATAAAAAAGGGACATTTTACAACATTGTGTAATCATATTAAAACAATGACTGGCATCACTAATGGAAATTAAATATGATCCTGGGTTTTCTGGCAGTGTGGCCTGGGAACTAGGTTTGCATGTAAAAGTGCAATTTCTATCCCCTGAGCAGATTTTGATTCTGAAAATAATTAGTTCTGTCAAATAATTTTGTTGACAAGACTAAGTTGAGCATATACAACCTCCCTCACATATATTATAATTATTTGGAATGACAAGATGATATCAAACAATAATCTTCAATTCTGGATGTCAAACTTGATCAGATCATTCCTTTTAGTACTTCTGAGGTTCATGTTCATAACCTTGAATGGAACACATAACTCATTGTCTATAGTGCCATTTTTATATGGAATATTTATTGTAGTCATTGAATCTGCTTTGTGTTTGTGTGTAAGGAAATGTTTTTACAAAACATGCAGTTTGCCAGGAGGTGACTTTTAAGCCTATATTCAAATTTTAACATATTATTTCCTTTTTAAAATATATTATTTTCTAAAGCTCTTTAAAATGGTACAGTTATGTAAATTACTGTGCTTCTTTTGCTCTCCAAAGTTAGATAACATTTTAAAAATACATACTTCTTACCCTTCAAATGTCATTATACATCAAATTGAACTTTCTCCTTAGATGATTTAGAACACTAGAAATAATGAGTCATGTCAATATGTACTCACAAATGAACACAATTTATTAGGTAACATAATTTTATATGAAACTGTGAGAGACTTTGGTGATATTCCAATTAAAGTCATAAAAATACTTCCTATTTAACATTATTCTGTAAGTCCATGGTCAAGGAAATAAGACAGAAACATAATACATTTCAGAATGATCATTTCCTGCAGACTACATGAAAACCAATACATAGAAACTGAAAAACCACTAGAATAAATATGAGTGTACAAGAATGTTCAGCTATATTGATCTCTTGATCTATGTTAATTTTTATTTTTTCCTCAAGATTTTATTTAAATTCCAGTTAGTTAACATGCAGTGTAAATTAGTTTCAGGTGTAAAATTTAGTGATTCATCACTTACATACAACACCCAGTGCTCATCACAAGTGCCCTCCTTAATACCCATCACCTATTTAACCCATCCCCTACCAACCTCCAGCAACCCCAGTTTGTTCTCTATAGTTAAGAGTCTGTTTTCTGATTCACCTCTTTTTTTCTTTTCCCCCTATGTTCATCTATTTTGTTTCTTAAATTCCACAAATGAGTGAAATCATATGGTATCTGTCTTTGTGTGACTGACTTATTTAGGTTAGCGTAATACTCTATAGCTCCATCTACACCATTGCAAAAGGCAAGATTTCATTTTTATGGCCTGGTAATATTCCAGTGTGTGTGTGTGTGTGTGTGTGTGTGTGTGTGTGTGTGTATCACCTCCTCTTTATCCATTTGTCAGTCCGTGGTCATTTGTGTTTGTGCTGTTTCCATATTTTGGCTGTTGCTGACAATGCTGCTATAATAAACATTGGGGTGGACATAACCCTTTGAATCAGTATTTTTGTATCCTTTGGGTAAATACTTAGTAGTGCAATTGCTGGATCATAGGGTAGTTTATTTTTAACTTTTTGAGGAACCTCCATACTGTTTCCCAGAGTGATTGTGCCAGTTTGCATTCCCACCAACAATGTAAGAGGGTTCCCCTTTCTCCACATCTTCGCCATATCTGTTGCTTCCTATGTTGTTTATTTTAGCCATCCTGACAGGTGTGAGGTGATATCTCATTGTAGCTGCCCTGATGATGAGTAATGTTGAGCATCTTTTCATGTGTCTGTTGGCCATTTGGATGTCTTCTTTGGAAAAATGCCTATTCATGTCTTCTGCCCATTTTTTAACTGGATTATTTGGTTTTGGGGTATTGAGTTTTATAGGTTCTTTATGTATTTTAGACACTAACCCTTTATCAGAAATGTTATTTGCAAATATCTTCTCCTATTCCAAAGGTTGCCTTTAAGTTTAGTGTTTTTTTGTTTGTTTGTTTGTTTGGCTGTTTCCTTTGCTGTGCAGAAGATTTATGTCAATTTTTAAATCTACATTTCTTTTTCTGTGTTTCTCTGTCTCTCTCCTTCATAAAATAAATACCTCTGGGATGGTTTCCATTTTCTAAAAAAGACTCGTTAAGTGATTCTTTTGTATAGCCAGGATTGATGTGTATTAAAAAATATTCAAATTTTACTCAAAAAAATTTTAAAGTCTTAAGCAATGACAATATACTAGCCATGTTTTTAAAGGCTAGATTGGCAATTACAAAGGTGTGGAGTTTTTCCATATTAATTTGTAGTTTGCATAGCAATCTGATCAAAATACAATTTTTAAAATATTTTTTAAATACAGTTGACATACAATGTTACATTAGTTTTAGGTGTACAACATAGTGATTTGGCAGTTCTTTACAATACACAGCACACACTATGATAAGTATAGTTACCATCTGTCACTATACAAAATTATCACAATATTATTAACAATATTTCCTATGCTGCACTTCTCTTCCCCATGACTTATTTATTTTATAACTGGGAGTTTATACATCTTGATCCCCCTCACTTTTTCTACCCATCTCCCCACCAGTTTGCTCTCTGTATTTATGAGTCTGTATCTGGTTTTTGGTTATTTGTTTTTGTTTCATTTTGTTTTGTATTCCACATATAAGTAAAATCATATGGTATTTGACTTTTTTCAGTCTGACTTGTTTTACTTAGCATAATACACTCTAGGTCTATCTGTGTTGTCACAAATGGCAAGATCTCATTCTTTTTTATGGCTGAGAAATATTCCATTGTATGTGTATAGTATACACCACATCTTTACCCATTCATTTATCAATGGACACTTAGATTGTTTCAATATCTTGACTATTGTAACTAATACTCCAATAGAAAAAGGGGTGCATGTATCCTTTGGAATTAGTGTTTTCATTTTTTTCTGAGTAAATAGCCAGTAGTGGAATTATTGAGTTTTATGGTATTTCTATTTTTAATTTTTCTGAGGAAATGCTACTTTTTTCCATAGTGGTTGCCCAAATCACATTCCCACCAGAAGTTCACAGAGGGTTTCCTTTTGTCCATATCCTTTTGTCCATATCCTCACCAATATTTGTTATTTCTTGTTTTTTTCTGATACTGGTATGAGGTGATAGCTCATTGTGAGTTGATTTGCATTCCCTTAATAATTAGTGAGGAACATATTTTTAATGTGTCTTTTGACCATCCATATGTATTCTTTGAAAAAATGTCTATTTAGGTCCTCTGCCGATTTTTATTTAGATTATTTGTCATTTGCCAAATTGTTGAAAAATATTTTTTTGAGGATTTTATTTATTTGAGAGAGAGAGAGAGCACAGCAGAGGGAGCAGCAGGCAGAGGGAGAGGGAGAAGCAGGCTTCCCGCTGACTTGGGACTCGATCCCAGGACTTTGGGATCATGGCCTGAGCCGAAGGCAGCTGCTTAACCAACTGAGCAACCCAGGAGCCCCCCAAAATATTTTTCAATAATTTAGCAAATGACAAATAAGTCTAAAGTTCTTATGTATGAGTAGGTGGTTACATTTCCATATACTGTTTAAAAGAAATGCAGGTAGAAGAGCAGCACCATAGGATGTTCACATACTTATAGATCAATGCATACAAAAATTACCATAATTCTGATGTATATAAGAATATATCATATCCTACAAGATGTATTGCAAACCATTAGCTAAACAAATGGTGTTGGAATAATTGACTGTTCTTAGGGGGGGAAATCAGATGTAGTTACACTAACATGATTAAAATTTATAAATCCCATACAACCCATGGCCAATTCATTTTTATTCTAGGAACTCATCATAAAGATAAAAATTAAGGGGCGCCTGGGTGGCACAGCGGTTAAGCGTCTGCCTTTGGCTCAGGGTGTGATTCCAGCGTTATGGGATCGAGCCCCACTTCAGGCTACTCCACTATGAGCCTGCTTCTTCCTCTCCCACTCCCCCTGCTTGTGTTCCCTCTCTCGCTGGCTGTCTCTATCTCTGTCAAATAAATAAATTTAAAAAAAGATAAAAAAAAGATAAAAATTAAAATACACAAAGATATAGATTTAATTAATGGTTGTAATAGGGAAAAAATAAGCAATACTTAAAGACCAATATTAAGTAAAGTCTTATGATAGAATATTAATGTGTTTCAAAAATAAATACTAAAATTTTATTTGCAAAAAATTGATTAAAAAATAAACTGGAAATATGACAGAATTAATTATATTTTTGAGGTTATTTTTATTTCTGTATGTTTTAATTTTCTCATTTTTTACATGTTTTTAAACAAACGAGAATTTATCATGAGGAAAAAACAAAAACAAATTATTTCAAATACTATTTGTGGGAGTTAAGTTATTCACAAAGACATTAAACTTCACTGAATATCATAAAATTGCCTCAAAAATGGCTTTGAAAATTTTGCTGTTTGGGAAGACTTAATATTAAAATGGCCTTTTTTTTTAGTCTATAGATTTAATTCAACTCCCATTAAAGACCCACTCTTCATGTGTGTGCTTGTGTGTAATTATCACTTTGTTTTGTTTTATGTAATTGGTTGGTACCTCCAGTGACATGCTGAATAGGAGTGGTCATAGACAACATGCTTTGATCATTCCCAGTCATAAAGGGAAGTGCCCATCTTTAAAAGTGATGTCTAATGTTCATTTTTTTCCAGATTTATTAATATATAATTGACATATAATATCATGTAAGTTTCAGGTGTACAATGTGATGACTGGATACCCCTGTATAAAAGACTCATTCCTTAAAGTAACTGCCAAATTAATTTAGAGTATATTTTGAAGAATGAATTTGAGAGGGAAGAATACCAAGAAATCTTTTGACCTGTCCACTTAATATCAGAATAATGACAAATGTTGCCACAGCCTTAGAGAAAATATTGTCGACTAGAATAAAAATTCTAGAGAAATATCAAATTATACATGAGAATGTAATATGTTAAGAAGGCTCATTTGTTTTCAGTGGATGAAATAATAGTAAATATGTAGCATTGACATATTGGGACGTCCATCTGTAAGAAATCAATTATACTTCTAACCCTATAAAAAGAATGAATACAAACCAAAAGAATCCAGAAGATTGTAAAGATCCAGAAGTAAAGATTAAATAATGATGTTTTAGAAAAATATAGGAAGATATATTAATCAAGATGTGAAACCTAAATAATTTAATGGGAAAGATCAATATATCTGATTTTATAAGAATAAAAATTCTTTGGGGCACTGGGATGGCACCTCTGTTAAGCAGCCAGCTCTTGATTTCAGCTCAGGTCATGATCTCAGGGTCCTGGGATCCAGCCTCACATTGGGCTCCGTGCTTGGTGGGGAGTCTGCTGGAGGATTCTCTCTCCTTCTCCCTTTGTCCTTCCCCCTGCTCTCCCTCTCTCTCGTAAATAAATAAATCTTTATAAAAAAAGAATAATAATTATTTGCTAATGAAAGGCACCATAAAGTCAAGATAAAAAATAATTTTGGAAATACTTAAGTAAAATAAAGAATTACAATGTTTACTATGCAAAGAACACCTAAAAACTGACAAGAAAAACATAGTGAACCCAGTTTTTTAAAAATGGACAAATGATACCAATAGGCAATTGAAAAAGGAGGAAAAGCAAATGGAGGGTAAATATATGAAATGCTGTTAAAAATCATTAATGGAGGGGCGCCTGGGTGGCACAGCAGTTAAGCGTCTGCCTTAGGCTCAGGGCCTGATCCCGGCATTATGGGATTGAGCCCCACATCAGGCTCCTCCGCTATGAGCCTGCTTCTTCCTCTCCCTCCCCCTGCTTGTGTTCCCTCTCTCGCTGGCTGTCTCTACCTCTGTCAAATAAATAAATAAAATCTTTAAAATTAAAAAAAAATCATTAATGGAGAAATGCAAAGGGAGATAACAACGAGCTACCTGTTTTACCCATCAGTGTTGTTTCACTTTGTTATATACTAACAATAACTTGTATTCCTTTTATCGGTGAAAAATCTTTTCAAGAAAGGAAATAACTAAAATAAAAAGGAACATAGAATAATATACAAATTTTTAGATGATTTAATATTAAGTGACAAAATCTAAAATTGAATGTGACTGGAAATATTTTTATCTTCCTTTTTTCTTTTCTTTCTTTTTTTTTTTTAAGACAGAGAAAGCAGGAGCAGGAGGGGGAGGGAGAATGTTAACCAGGTTCCACACCCAGCATGTAGCCAGACATGGAGCTCAATCTCACGACCCTGAGATCGTGACCATGAAATCATGATCTGAGCTGATACCAAGAGTCAGATGCTTAACCAACTGAGCCACCCAGGCGCCCCAGAAATATTTTAAAAATTGTAACCTCAAAAAAGAATAAATAAAAAGCTATGAAAGGAAGTACATTAAAATTTTAACAATTGTTATTAGGCAGTAGGTTTAAAAAAGGTAAAGTTCATAAACGTGTTGACAATAGTACCTTGTGCATGGGGACATTAAATATGTGGTGGCTATTTTTATTTTGTCATTTTTACTCATGTGTAGCTATTATTTTGTGGGTTTTTTTATGTGTTTATTTTTGCATTTTTTTGTATCTTCTTTATATTTGTTAGCATATTATAACACAGAACATCATAATCACTATTTAACGGTAGCAATGACACAGTCAATACTGAACGAATTAACCATGGCATTAGAATGATACCATTCTCTGGAACTTCCGGTTTATTTCTATGCATCATTATTACTCTTCCTTAATGACCATCTCTGTTCCAACTAGATCACCATGCTGTCACTAATATTTTAAGTGTCTACTATGTACTCAAGTATAATAATAATTGCTTTCATCTCCATTCCAATTTTATGAGAAAAGTGATATCATTATCCCAATTTTACAGATAGGGTTAATGAAGGTGAAGGAAGTTAAATAACTTTCTCAAGGACATACAGGTGCTAGAAAATGGTGCTGACATTTGAACCCAAGGCCTCCTGATTTTAGATTCTATGTGTTAACCTCCTTTTATTGCTTCCATATCTATAATTTAATTCACAGAAAATTGGACTTTTCCAAGTTTTATTTTTGTCATTAATTATTACAATGTTTGTAGGTCAAATTACTGTTTTCTAAAACACTAATAATCAAAATATTTTGTGAAGTGTTAGATTATTGGATTTCCTCAGGTTTGAAAATATAGTTAGTTAGCTAAATGAAACAATGATTATTCTTAGGAAAAGAAAGTATTTAGTTTTTCTAAATCTCAGAATTAAAAATGACTTTGAAATTTAAGTAAAATAATGCATTAAGTCACGGTAGACTAATTTCCAGTTCCTTTGTATTTTATCCAAAAATATGATTTAAACTATTCAACAGATTAAAAAAAATCTACATTTATAAGATATCCTATACTCTGTGTGGCCTTTAAATGTATTAGTTGAGCTAGAATACATGTAAAATTTTACCTGGTTGAAATATCATTTTTAGATTGAATCTTTTCAGCCTAAATCAATCTGTTCTTAAATTTTTATGTTATCAGATATTTTGCTCTCTTTTGAAAGTAACAAAGGTAATATGAGTTTCTACATCTGAAACCTGTCACAAGGCAGAGCTCAAGTTAACAAAAAATTGTATATACTTATGTAATCAGAGAAAAGCTGACATCTAGCTGATATTTATCTGGAAACCACTGTACTTTGAAAAATGTGTCTAAAACATACTACAGAACTAGGGTTTTTTTGTTTTTTGCTTTTCATTGTGTGGGCAAATTAATGATGGTGGAGTTTGTACTGTCCTCCACTGCTTCTAGTCTGCATTTTCCCTGCCTATCTCCTTTACTTAAATAGAGGCATTCTAGAATCACTAGGATACTATCCCCAAAGCCTATTTATCCATTAGATCTAGAAATAGAATTGAGTGCAAGTAAAATTCCGTTCTGATTTATTCTTATTGACTACACATGTGCAGAATTGAATTAACAATTCTCAGTTCGTGAGACACAGGCATCATTGGTCCATTCATGTCCCATTTTATTCTAAAAGTAATTATTTAATTATCAGATACCAAAATCCAATTATGTATTCTTCACATATGCAGTTCTATAGTGAACCAATATGCAGACATTGTGGTTGGGTGGGATCAACTAATAGGCTTCCAGTCTGAAATTCAGGCTGGGGCATCTGGTTAGTATCTTGCAATCAGGAGGAAATAAAAAGGCGTAAGTGCAAAGTCTGTTACCTTGCCGTCAAGGATGGATTGTCCAATCTCATTAAGCACGTAGGGATTTTGTTTGCCACTTTTGTTGCTCTGTGACACAGGAGATAAGTTTGAATAACGTAACAGCTAACCGAGGTTTATTTTACCCTCCAGTGGCAGGGCGCAGCATGTGTTTGGTTTAAAGAAGGTCTTACCCTGTATTCATAGAGGTGAGCTCCAGCCGATGACTTAGGGACTACTGTAGAGAGTTAAAAGTAGTTTGTTTGAACGTGTGTTTCACACAGTATATATTAGGTCTTGATGACAGTATATTTTGCATTTAGGTGAAAGAGAATTGTAGGCTTCTGATCTGGCAGACCTTGTGTACAATGCTAATCCCTTCTGAAGTAGGAAAATTAAGGACATATTTCACCAGTTGATACCTGGCAGTAGATTAATGACTGGTATTTCTAAGACTGTGTGTCAAAGAATTTAAATAAACACTTGTTAGCTTGATGCATTAGAGTCAATGTGCTCTTGTCATTGTAAAGGGAAATGATTAAGAAAAAAAATTAAAGGAAGGCATGTTAGGCACATGAAAAGGTCTTACGGTACTTCAGAAACACTATTTTTTTAAGATTATTATCCTTCAGAATAGAATTTTAATACCAAATTCACACACCTTGAGGAAAAAATGAGATCCTCTAACTCATCAGCAAGGTTGAACATTTTTTGATGTGCTTGAGACCCTCCCTAAAATAACAACTGAGTTAATCCAGTGATTTATAGTAACATGCATCACAAAGAGAAGGAATGTTGTAGAATATAAGAGCTCATGAGGTGTTAGCTGGCCTGAGACTCAACCCTTTAGCTATATGATCATTTTCACTGAATATTTTATCCTGAGCTGCTTTCCATGTAAACAGCACCAATAGTGCAAGTCCCGTCTATGTCACAACGTTATTATAAGAATCAACAAGACAATAATAGTTAAGCTTTTTTGTGAGCTTTGAATTGCTATGTAAATACAAAACATAATTTAAACACAAAATCTTGAAAGGAACTTTCAAGTGCAACGATAGGCTGATCATTAACATCTATTAAACTAGTACTATATGCTAAGTACTATACAAATAATCTATATTTTTTAGGGCAGAATTTATCAGTTTGCTTTGTGATTGGATTTTATCTCATAAAAAATATAGCCTATTCTACTCTACTAGTAAGAAATCAAGAATCCAGAAAATTTAACACTTTGCCTTAGATCATGACTCTTAGACTACTGCTACTCCTATTATAACAGACTGATGATGCATTATAAAAATCATCATAATAAAGTGGTTCATGGGTGCCTAGGTGGCTCAGTCAGTTAAGCGTCTGCCTTCAGTTCAGGTCATGATCCCAGGGTCCTGGAATCAAGCCGGCATCAGGGGGGCTCCCTGCTCAGTGGGAAGCCTGCTCCTCCCTCTCCCTCTGCCTGCTTCTCCCCCTGCTCGTGCTCTCTCTCTCTCTGACAAATAAATAAATAAAATCTTTTTAAAAAAAAAAAAGTAAATAAAGGGGTTCAGACAAATCTTTTGACTTAGGTAGATATATTTTATAGAATTTAAGGATTACTTATAATCAGATTTTTTAAGCAGGATAAACGTCCATGAACATGTAAATGAACATGATAACTATGTTTCTTAAATAACTAAATTCGGGATTACAAAAATATTTTTCTACTTAAACATTTGCTTGCCGTACTTGTAGAAAAAAATATACATACCGTGTTGATTACATGTATATCATCCCATAAAATGAGGTGTGTTTGG
The DNA here is from genome assembly GCF_002007445.2 of Ailuropoda melanoleuca. Lineage (NCBI taxonomy): Eukaryota > Metazoa > Chordata > Mammalia > Carnivora > Ursidae > Ailuropoda > Ailuropoda melanoleuca. The sequence goes on from NC_048226.1 coordinate 54,813,981, forward strand.
TTGGAGAAAGACGAAACTTTTAAAACAATACAATGCATTGTATGCTACAGTTTAAAGAGGTACGGGGTTATCTGCCTGAATGGACACATCTTTTGATGTATGAATGTATGGATCGCTGGGGTTGATGTTAGTGCTTCAATGTGATGCTTCAAAGAAGAGGATCTTCTCAGAATGAGAAGGAATAGCCTTACATTTTAGTTGCTCTAATTCCTTGTCTAATCCTCCAGTATTGAAATTTTGAAATGTGTTGTGAATGGTATAAGAAATAATAGCGTGATAGAATGGAATGAGGCAGATATTGGTCTGAATCCAGACTCCACTATTTCATAGTTCGTGTCTCCTTGGGGAAGTTTGTTTCTGTGTGTATAATTTTGTCAGTCTGTACAATATTGATAATACTACCTTGTTTGCTATATTTTTTAATTCAGTGATAACTTATGAACCATCTAGGAAAGCATATGACAAATGTGGAGCCCACCAAGAGGCAGCTGTTAATAGCCCAACAGATAACTGGCAGGATCCAATCTACCTAAAATGTTGAGAGTTCTCTTGTTTGTTTGTTTTGTTTTGTTTTTTACTTGGCTGCCCTTTCTTTTCCCTTCTTAATTTTCAGGCATCTAAAAGGTTTTCCTACTCTGGTTGTTGGTTTGTTTTAGCTTTGAACCCAGTCTCTCACTGTCATTTCTCCGCTTAGAGGTTATAACTTCTGACCAATCCCCCCAACTTAGACTATGTCTCTTCCCTGTCTTAGCACACTGTCTACATGTGCAAAGCAAAACGTATGTAAGCTCTGACATTGTTGAAATACTGCTATTATAAGTGCTTAAAATGTTCATAATGACTAAAGGTAATAAGGATTAGTTTTCCATGGTCTTTAAGTGAAGTCACTTACCGGCCAGAAGACTATTTAACAAATGATGGTTGTCTTGTCAGAGATGTGGCTGCTGATTCTCACTGAGGTTTATACTCTACTGTGGACAAACTCATGATCTTGGGATACTTCCTGAACATTCTTCTTTAAGATTTGATAACAAGAAATGTAATATCTTGTTACATTTAAATAAGTTTTCGATGCTTTATTTTTTTTAATTACGCATGTATTCTGTAACTTTCTTGTTGATAATCGCTATAATATAAACTCCTTGTCTCTCATAAAAAGAAAACATGGAAGAAACTTCATATTCATGAGAAGTTATCTAATGTCAACTCCTTCTTTGAAGATAAGAAACACCAGTGTGTGGCACTTGCTTTAATTTTCTGACTCACTTTAGATTTACAAATAAGGCAATACAATGCTGCTTCTAAAAATTATAGCGTCCTCAGGTACTTGCTATCATTGAAGAGTCGTAAGAACTATTAATGAGTTAAGGTCTTTTGAATGTTATGGCTTGTTGGATCTCCAATGTTTTTAAAATTTAAGAGTGTACATCCGTTTTGTCTCAGGGATCGGCATTATGTGCCCTCAGCCCAAATTCTTAGCAGACTTTGTGTGGTGTGTGTGGATCGTGGCCTACAGACATGGGTCACCCCAGAAAGAGCCAGGGTTTTGTAGTTGCTAGTTTAATTATGAATGAAGAATTACACTGGAGAGCCCTTAGAGTTCTAGAAGATAGTCCTTTAAAAATGGTTGTTACTTATAAAGTGTTTTATGGGAACTTAGAGATAATCAGATAGCACTACAAATAATGCCTGCTGAATATGCAGTAGGTAAGAAAGTATCAGCGCTCTTTTAAAAATCATTTTGGCTTCTGGACTCTCAAGCCTATAAAACCTACTTATGTAGTTATAATACCTATGTTTTTCTGTATAAATCTTTGCAAAGCTGAGGTCATTACTGTTTGTTTTTATGACCCTAAGCGATATTCAGTTTTATTTTTCCAAATAAACTACACAGCTGTCAGCTAAACAATAGCTACATAGTGATAGGTATTATTTCTAACTATGCTTCAGTAAAATACAAGCTTTTTCTTTATACAATGGAGACCACCACTCCCCATCCAATTTTTTAAATAGCTCTTCTTTCCTGTTTGAATCTGTCATGTTTCATGGATGCTAAAATGTTTTTGTAAAGAGGAATGTCTTTATACAACATTTTAAAATAATGAGATCCATTCCAAATATGGAATTGCATGTCCCTTAATTCAGTAGTGAGCATATATTCCTTTCAAAACTTCACAAAATTTGTGAGGGTGCTTAACAATACATACCATTAACAGTAGTAGTCAAAAGTATTTCTTACATAACTTTGATTCTTAAAATTGTGTTTCTTCTTTCCAGAAATATGATAATCCCTTCCAGTGTGTATTTCAACCTGTTTGGTTTACAAATATATTTTAATGTACATAGGCTCTTCTATTCGATTTAGATGGTGGGTCATGCCAGAAAGGTCATGAATGTATATTTGAAAATACATATATTTATCCTATGTATGCAAAGATAATGATTGTATACTTTATATATACAGAGATAGAATGTACAAATACCAGGATGGAATAAATTTTCAGTTGACTCAAGAGGGAAAAAACACATTTTTTGCCCATGAGATATGACAGAGTCTTTTACAGATTTTTTCCTCCAACGGAATCTCTGGCTGCTTCTGTCAAGAATTTTGACTCTCAATAAAATTCGTCACTTAATCATAGAAAGCAAGGGACTTACCAATTAATACTGTCTTCTAAAATTACCTCAAAATTATAAAAGAAAAATCAAATTGTTATTTACCTGGTTGGGAAGATGGAGTAGTAGTGTTGATGTAGATGTATATGTTTAAATCTAATAATATCAATAAGAAGCAAAAAGAACAGTAAACATTTACCCACCCTTCATTCATTTTTAAATTTTCATTTACAAATTTAAAAGTGAATTCAACAAGAGTTATGCGTCTGATGTGTTCAAAACCCTGAGCTAAATTATATAAAATGTGAAAATGTTTATATATATATATATATTTATACACAGACATATACATATAATGCATAATATACATCATCTCTGCATTTAACTTAGTAAGAAAATAAGAGCTGCATGAAAGGATAGATACAGGACATAGATACAGTTCACTTTGTTTCTACATATTTCTCACTAAAATTATCTATAAAATCAAATGAATGAATTTATCCCCCCTTGCAAAGTTTTGTATAACTCATTGACCAGATATTTTAATATCTTAAATGAAACAGCCCAAGGAAGCTATTTTGTTGCTTATATTTTGGACCTACATGATCTCTCAATAGTATAGTTTGAAATACTTTAAATAATAACACGTTCTGAGAAAAATTTGTATGTGAAATTTGTTTTGAAAACCTTCAGTGACCACTCTATTGAACCAAAATTCGTGTCAAGCCAAGGTCAAGCATCTCTTTAATGTGAAGAAAGGATAAAAGATGTTAACTGCCAGGCAAAGACTATAGAGAGGAGACTCGACACCATCCCTTACTTTTCCAGTATAAGCTTCCCTGGTCGGTTCCCAGGAGGATATCTGACTGTAGATCATCTCCCTGTCCAGGCTGGGGTTTTCTCCAGCTGCAGATCCAATTTTCATATTGTTCTGAGAGACATAGAGCTATTCTGGATACATCCTGTCATGTTGCTTTAGTATAGACATTTGTAAATTATAAACCATTGCCATCAGTGTGTGTGCAATGTACCATATGAATATTGATTTCTATCTGTCTCATCAGCTTGAGTACTAAGAAGAGCCCAGTATATCATATTTCTGCATACATGCAGCAGTCTGTGTAGATCTTACCAATTTTTGGCATCTGACCTTCCCAGAATATTACCCCCACAGATGTGTCATTATTTATAGCAGAAATTATAAAAATTATTGCAGCAGTAACTCAAAAGTTTCTAACAAGTGTTGAAAAAGAGCCTTTCCAACACTGAATGTTGTTACCTGAGTACATGAAATGTACACTCCAGGTGAAGTTTAAATCCACACAATCATCCTGGCTCCTCTGCAAGCTATTGTGGGTTTCGCTTACAAAATCAAGGACTCAGAGAGAAGATGGATGAAACATGAAAGTCATTTCTGAAAGTCCATGTATAGACCAAGATGCCAGGACTTCCATGATATCAGGTCCTTATTATGTATATGCCATTATACTCAAGGACTAGATCATAATACCAAAGGTAAGATACCCTTAGAATCTCAATTGCTCCATGAGTATAAGATAAATATCAACCAAGGCTGTGATGTGTCACTTGTTAATTAAAACCTCTTCAGTATGTTGATTCACAAGAACCTCTTTTGAGAAAACGTGCTAACTTCAAAATTACAGTGATCTCAGATATAATATTATTGGAAGCTGTGTTATATCTCCAGAGGTCCCTGCAGAAGCAAATTGGGAAAGACCTGGTGGAAAGCACTAGAAATCAGAGTCCAAATCCAGCTCCAGAGAAGTTATCAGATAGAAAATTGAGCATCCTAGAGGTTACATATCTTCTTAGTTACTCATCTAGAAAGAGGCAGAGCTGGTTATACTTTTCATGGGATGACACCCAGTCACAAGGTTAACTTTGAAAAATTCATCTTTTTTTTTTTTAACTCCAGTGTAGTTAACATACAGTGTTACATTGTTTCAGGGGTACAATATAGTGATTCAGCAATTCTATACATTATTCAGTGTTCATCATGGAAAATGTACTCTTAATCAGCTTTAAAAAATATTGTAGATAATTTGTACAATACACTATAGTACTAGTTTAATAAATGCTAATGATCCTTGTATGTATAAATTCAACAAGGGCATTCTTAAAAATGAAGGTAGTTCCCCCCCCCCGGAAAGTCTGATAATTTATACTAGTTATGCTAATATTAAAACTTAGTGTAAAAAAAAACCTAGTAGACAGTCTGTGTGGAGACTACAAATGTCTAGTGAGATAAGTGGCACAGTTATCTCGTACCTACAGTTACTCTCTTCTTACTATCATTTGTGGCATAAAGTCTTAACAAATCTTAACTTTTTACTAAGCTTATAAATAGGTGATAACTAATAATAACCTTTAACTTCCATTCAGAAAAGGGCATCCATAATTTTTAATTTCTACATTTTCTGGGATTTTCTAATGTTTCGTGGAGATTCTGCCTTCAGTAGCTAAGGGTAGGGAAGAATTGGAACATTTTGTGTATTGTCATAGAACATTGCAGCAATGGGGACAGCATTTAGTCCACCAAAGAAAAATTGTACTCTGATCAGTTATTTGCAATACCTCAATGGCTAGATGCTATCGTTTATAACACTGCATCTGCATTCATAGCAGGGAATTTGTAAACAGGAACTTGATCTGATCTAGACATACAGTAGACATTTTCACTATATCATTTTTATTGCTACTTAATATAACCCTAAATAGTCAATTTTGTGGAGGGCAATTCACCATTTCACCTACTGTGGGGCATTTATTTCTATTTCAGGAGAGCATGGAAGTGGGATTTAAAATGTTTTACTCTAGGGCCAGTCTTCCAAAGCCACATCAATAATGATTGAAAGTTGTTCATCTCTGCAGGCAGTTTAGTAGCCTACATGAAATCACTTAGTGGTCCGAATTTAACTGCTGAGGGAACTGTCATGATTGACAGTTTGAACAAAGAAGACAAGAATGGCATGGACCTGTTAACTAGGAGTGAGTGAATTTCTCCTGTGGGCATGCCAGTGTTTATCTCCTGCAATTTAGCTTTAAGTGACCTGAGAGTTTAAAAATGGACAAAGATGTTTTGTGCAGTGAAAGAATATGGGGAACAGAGCACAGTTTTATCCCAGTGAATATCCAAGAAGAGTCCTCTTACTGTTTCTCCATTGCTGGCCTCATATAATGTATCAATTAGAAGTGAATATTATGATGCTTTTGTTTTGAATGTCCATATTTACATTATTAAACTTCATTAATGTGAATGATATCATACCATTTATTATCATATGACTTGCAGAAGAAGGTGAATACAAAGTTCTGTGTATTCTGTTCTATTTTATATTATTTCAGGGAAACTCCAGTTGGAGTCAGTAAATTGGTGGATCTTACAAATTCTGAGGAAAAATTTACCAGAATTATCTCTGGGCATTCTTAAGGTACTGTGTTATCCAGCGTTCTTAATATAAATCACAGACTAAGTCTTAGTGGTCTGTGGCTATTCCTTTCTGCAAAACATCCTCAAGATAGAACCCAAATTGGTGTCTTCCTCATGTAAGTTGAAACACTTTTCTGGAAATACTCCAAATCCCAGAGGAAATGAAGGGAAAAGGTAGAACCCTGTCCTAACTACTGTGAGTATTTAATAAGCCCTTAAACCAATGGCAGGTATGTAAGTGCTACGTGCTTGTTAAATATAAAGTTTTGCATAACTACTTTTTTAATAATAATTTTTTATTATATTATGTGAGTCACTATACAGTACATCCCTAGTTTTTGTGTAACTACTTTTAAAATAGTTTTAATGATTTACAGGCCATCTTTGAAAGTTCAAAATCTCTTAAATAGAACCTCTTTTAGCAATGTTTACAAAAGGCATTAAAAAAACAAGGGTTATGTGACAATGATGTGACACTGATTACTTGTTCCATACTTTATTTTGACTGCATAGTCCCAGCCCACTTAGGGGTCTTTTCAAATTGGTCTTGGTTTCTACATGGATGTGGTTGACCAGGCAGAAACCCAGGTAATGGTGCCTCATGGACCACAGCCCTCTGCCAAATAATGGTTCAAATAGCAGGCAGTGCTGTATATCCCTTACATCACAAAACGTACTATCCACGATTGACTTCTTTTCCCTAGTCAATCAGAAAGAGCCTAATTATTGTTGATTTGACTTCTCTATATAACTCAAAACAGTCTTCTGCGTAGGTCATGTTAACCAGTGGAGTTATCTTGGAAGTGTAATCATTTTCGGCATCTTAGACAACTTGTGTGACTGAAGAATCTGTTTTGCAGAGGAGAAACCTTTTAAGAACATCACATGCAATGCATTTCTTAGATTTATACCAATTTGTTCATATTCTAGAGAATATGAGTATACTTCAGGATAACTCCATGAAGTGAATAATTTTGAGTTATAACACCATATGGTTTTATCTCTTTGAATCTTTTTGGTTTTTTTTAACTTAAAATTGATAATTTTCCTTATTTGTAAAAATCACATTGGAATCTTATTAGTGATCAAATAGACAATGCTTACATGATCCCTGATTTAATAGATCTAACACCAGTCACAATCTCTGTAATGGCTCAAAGAAAGTTTGCTTCATTTCCTGAAAACTACAAACATAAGTAGGCTTTTATCCTTGGGTGATGTGAACTTTTATGGACTAAATAATGTCCCCTCAAAAATCATATGTTGAAGCCTTAATCCGTAATGTGACGTTTTTTGAAGATGGAGTTTTTGGGGAGTAATTAGGTTTAAGTGAGGTCATGAAGGTACGGCTCCCATGATGGGGTCACTATCCTCATAAGAAGAGGAAGAGAGGCAGGGCTGCTCTCTCTACCATGCGAGGACACAGTGAGAAGCTGGCCTTCTCCAAGCCAGGAGGAAAGCTCCTACCAGAAACTGAATCAGTTGGCACTTTGATCTTAGACTTTTAGCCTTTAGAAGTGTGAAAAATAAATGTCTGCTGTTTAAACCACCCAGGCTATGGTATTTTGTTAGAGCAGCCCGAGTTGACTAATGCATGAGGAAAGAAAGGAATTGTACTGATTATCTGTTTCCTATTTTACTCTTGATACTTGGCCTGGCCTAACCCGTGTTCTTTCAGATTGGTTATGATTTACACATGGATGTATCTGTCCTCCCATGAACCAAGGTGATGGTCTCTTTAGACCATAACCCTCTGCCAAATAATGGTTGGATCTGCTGAACCTTGTTAAATGCTTTACAAGAGATGGCTTAACACTTAATCATTACTCCTTGTATATAAAATTTGAACCATTTACTAATTTATATTTTCCAGAATAATTTTAATTCAGTTTAGCACAGAAGTTGATTAATAGTTCTAGTTCTTAATTAAGTTTGAAATGCTGACTCACTAATATCCATTGATTTCCAGTTGTTAGACTAACCAATGCAAAATGATTACCTTTTTGTAACTACAGTTGTTACATTATTTATACCTATATATATTTATTTGTTTTTGCTCTCCTATCAACTACTAACTCTTAATCTCCAGATTACAAATACTTACTTCTTTGTAGTTAAATCGTTCTATTCAAACATAATCACTGCTATTAGGGTATTTTAGCTAACATTCTTTGCATTACTAATTTAATGCCATTTTTATTTTTACAGTAATTTTATTTTTTCTATTGCTTACAGTAATTTCATTAAATTTTTATGTTCTGCCTTGAACTATGGAATGAAATACTATCATTTGCCTAATTTTAAAAAAACTTCTATATTCCTCGAAGTGGCATTTTAAACCATTTTTCTTCCTAAAATATCTCATATTAATTTTCTGTGAAATTTATCGTATCACCTTTATTACTAGCGAGTCCTTATTAAAAGCAAAGTATTTTATATCTTTAAATATTTTTACACACAAACTGTAGTTAAAAAGGAAAACGGCAACTGGGTTTCTTGGTTCTTATAGTGTGCTGTTGCCACTATATTACAGTCAGTGTCTGAAGTACATAGTTTAAACAGAAGTTTTATAAAGAATATGTTGATGTGACTATAATTAATATGTTTGCAAAACTTAACAAGTAGGAAATTTCACTTCCGCTCTGAATGTTATTCATAGTTGTTGTAACTGAATTGCAATATTGAGATAGAAAAACTGCTGAAAGTTCAAATATTTTAGTGTTTTTAATTTCTTTATAATCAACAGTTAAATTTTTAATAAACATTGAACACCTACTATGTAACATTAATGTATTAAAGCATAATATGTAGACTTAATAAAGTGTGCTTTTAACAAAGGAAATCAGAATAATTTTTATTATATTTTTAAATAATAATGACTTTGGTGATATGCCTGGGAAGCTCCAAAGACTAATTCATTTTTTTCTGAGTACAAGAGTATTATGTTGTTTCCGTTATATTAGTACCAGTCTAGCTAAGCTCATAAATTTCATTTACTTCATTTCAGAAATCAGAATACCCCTCTCTTATTTAGCTTATGGTCTGTTTGCCCATTCATTCTATTCATCCTAATGAAGCAGAAAATATTTTAAACATAGTACTTAGGGAGGAGCTGGAAGGCATCAAAAATACTTTGAGTGTCTTAAAACACCCAATATAGATGAAAGTGGAAACGTGTTTAAACTTTCTAGAAAATAGCTGAGGATTGATAACTAAATTAGAGGCTTTTTCTTTCCTGTTTGACCAAGGAATTTAAGTATTTGGAATTTATCCTCATTAAATTTGTCATTGTTCATCTGAGGTACTTTTGTGATCTGAAAAAAATTGGAAACAAGCTAAATGCTCATCAAGAGAATGAAGAAAATGACGGTATAGCTTATTAGTATGTGACTGGGTAAGTTATATCCAATAAAATGATTTAACAGTAAAATAAAATGAGTATTGAAATAATAAGCAATGGCACTTGGTATGTAGATTATGATGACTTTTCCCCTAATTTACAACTCTTTTTCTTTAAGTACTGGAATGTAATGACAAAGAATATACACCAAAATTTTAACAGTAAATATCTTCAGGTTAGAATTACCTTTTCCCCCTTCAAGTGCATATATTTCCCTTCGTGTGTACATATTCTGTAAAATATTTACTTTTAAAAAGCTACCTTTGGTTTAGTGCAGGAAGTAGTTTGTGATTTAAGAATTGAATATTCATCATAATTGATGTTTATGTTTATGAGTGATAGAGATATCACCACATATACTTGATTTTCCCATGGCAAATGGACACCTGAAGATTTTTCATAGGTGTTTATGAAGTATTATGAATTCTACTGAAGTATAGTCTGTCACTGCCGTGGTAGATATGTTATGTCTTCCTAAATTGTGGATGGTTTTCTGAAGAATAAATTCAGACTTTTGGGGGTACATTCTATTGGCTTATTTTGTCCAAGAGAAGATGCTTAAATACATTTGTTTATTCCAGTTCACTTTTTTCCCTTTTTATAATTATAAATCTAAGCTGTTTTATACCAACTTTTTAAATGTAAAAAATATTCAAGTACATTTAGATGGGTTAAAAGTCTTTGGAAAACAACTGTCCTCTTGTGCATGCTAAGAAATTAACTAACTATATACTCATTGAATTTTTGTAATATTCTTTAATGATGAATTTAGATGTCTTCTGATTCAGGAAGTTTTCTCTGGTCTTCTCAACTGGATATGATCTCTTTCTTTCCAAAAATTACAATTTTAGTTTGTAAATCATGCAGCATTTGCAAGGTTTTACCATATATTATTGGACTTCCTTGAGTACTAGCTCTAGACTTTAGCAGATTATAACGTTTAGGACATGATATTTTTTTCTTATTCGTTTTTGTATCTTTTTCATCTTTTCCCAGGTTTTTTAATATAGCATGTATTAGTATTGTTGACTGACTTTCTTGAATACTTGGGTATTTCTTGTTGTTATTGTTATTTTTGTTGTTCGTTCTTTGTTAAGTATGTGTGTCTGAATAAATCTAAGTTTGGAATTCAGGACCATGAAATCAAGAGAAGAGTAGAATTTATTGCCGTGTTAATCTTGTCTGCTCCAAAAATGTTTTCTCTATAGTAAATTTTAATGTTATCTTTAATTAATAATTAATGTATCCCTCTTAGATTCAAGGGTAGAAATCTCCTTCGAAGACAGGTCTTTAACTATTCTAAGCACATTCTTTATGATTTTATAGAGTATTGACCATCTTGGTGTGATATTTTCAGAATGAAAACCCTTCTCTTAAGTTAGTTGTCATGTGGTAACTATTTAAATTTTTACTTTTTCTTCTTCTGAAATATATCTAATACCATGATACTTTCTGTAAGTTTCTGGGACCAAAAGCATACTCCATAACACATAAATAAACAAATTGCTTCTGATTTATAGAATAATCTCTATATTTTTAAAAGACCAGAGTCCTCTTAGCCTTTTTGGGTACAGAAACTCATTAAAATATTGCTTTTATTTTAACTAAGTAAAATTAAAAATTCAGTACCTCACTCATACTGGCAACATTTAAGCACCCAAAAGTCACATGGGGTTATTGACTATCATTTTGGATAGTGCAGGTATGGAATATTTCCATCTTTATAGAAAGTTCTGTGGGGCAGTAGTGGTTTATAGTTTATTTTTTTATACACAGCCTTCATAAACACTTAACACCAGCTCCGTTCAAACTTCTAGCTTAAAAACAAAGAGGCAAGTTCTAGAATTAGTTGTGTTTTCACCAAAATATTCATTTTTCTCTTGTCATTTGCTTTGTAGCTATAACATCTCCTTGACTATTTTTACAATGTAAGCATTTTTCCAGTGCCTCAGAGCTTCTTGATTTTTCTTTTATTTGATTGTGATGTGTCTGGGTTTCTTATTGTTTATTCTGATTAGAATTTAATGAGATTCTTGGATCTGTGGAATGATATAATTTCATCTAATTTGGGAGATAGTTAGCTATTGTACTTTTGAATATTTTTACCCCTGTAGGACTCCAGGTATATGTATGTTAAACAGGTTGGTACTATCATATAGCTTACTAAGACTCTGCTCCAGTTTTTTTTCTTAGTGTTTTATCTCTGTAATACATTTTGGATAGTCACTATTTCTACAACTTCAAATTCACAATTCTGTTTTTCTGCAGAGTCTTATCACCTGTAATATCCATTAAGTATATTTTTTTTATTTTATATCTAGTTTTCACCTGTAGACATTCCCTTTGATTCTTTTTTATATCATTGATTTTACTCCTGGTTATGGGTCAGATTTTCTGATTCATGGGATATCTAGGAATTTTTGATTTGGATGTTAAAGATTTTGTATTTTATGTTGTTGAGTGTCTGAGTTTTATTTTCTTAAAGAAGTATTGTGCTTTGCTCTGGTAGACATTTGGATTGTTTTTGGTTTAGTTTGATCATCTTGAGACTTGTTTTTAAGTTTTGTTAGGGTAGTCCCAGAGTATCTTTTACTGTAGGGATCATTCATCCCCATTACTAAGGTCTGACCCTTCTGACGTCTGAACGTATTGTTCGAGGGAGCCAGTTTGGACACTCCACTGTTGCTGGCAGGAACTTGAATGATTCTCAGCCTTTTATGGGTCTGGAAACTGACAGCTTTCCAATAATTTTTTAACTAACCGCATAGAACCTCAACTTTTGCATGCATATTCTAGGAACCAACATAGACTCAAAAAATCCCTAAGGCAACTAGAGTCGTCTATATAGCTCTCTTCTTTCTAGAAATCTGCCCCACAAATTCCTGGAAATCTGCCCCACAAATTCCTGCCTCCTAAGACTCCCTGAGCTCTTATTTCTATTGCCTTAACTCAGTAAGGTAGCTGTCTCTGCTTTCAGTGATACACATATGCACACAAACACAAATACACACATTCCTCGGGTTTATGACCTGAAATATGTTTCTTTTCTCTGATATGTCATGGCTCTGCAATGCCTGTGGTTTAATGTCTGAGAACAGTTGTGTCATCTATGTTAGCCTGGTTTTCTAGTTTTTGAAGTCATGAAGGTTAAAAACCTTGTTATTCTATCATGTCTGAAAGTGAAGTCCTTCAACTGATTGAAGACTCATGTAATAGGGAAGTACAAGCTAAATGTTATACTATGAATTGAGACAATTTTGCAGAGAATGTTGAAATGTTAATGTACAACACTGTGACAAAACTCTATCATTATAAACACTGATAGAAACTGGCAAGTAATCTTGTGTGAGAGAGTAGACACATACGGACTTTAAGGTGATTAAGAATCAATAAGTAAAATCACACAATTGGCAATTTGGAGTTACAGCTTTGAGAATCATTTATATAGAGTAAAAGCATACAGTCAGAGAGAGCACGTTGACATTTACAGTGAGAATTCTAGTATAGCTGCACCTTCATCTTAAATTTGACTTGGGGTTGGGGCGCCTGGGTGGCTTAAGCGTCTGCCTTCAGCTCAGGGTGTGATCCCAGAGTCCTGGGATCAAGCCCCACATCAGGCTCCTCCGCTGGGAGCCTGCTTCTTTCTCTCCCACTCCCCTTGCCTGTGTTCCCTCCTCACTGGCTCTCTCTCTCTCTGTCAAATAAATAAAAAAAAAATCTGACTCAGATTTATTATCAAAGACAGATCACTGGGCTCTGTCAGCTATGGATCTGACCCAATCTAACAGTTCTTGAGTTTACATTTTAACCAGTTTATCCCTCTTAAGGAAATAAAACATCAACCATAGTCATTGTTTATTACTGAAAGTAACTCTATTATATTTCTAAAAATATTTATTACATAAGAGCAAAAAGAAAATAATAGTATTTCTATGGATTACGTTCCTGATGTTGGCCTGAAGTGGTAAGAAAGAAAACTATTGATTCTGGAGCCCCCAAAATGGATCTTTAGTTTAGTTTTCCCTTTCAGCGTGATTAAAATACACTAAATTATGTGAGGAAAGTAATCATTTGTTTAAAATACATATGTATATCTTGATTTTTCTTTTTTCAGTTGATTCTCAGACATTTGTCTTGAGGTATGCAATAGTTCAAATTTCAAAATAAAAAAAATTATCAGCTTTCCTTTCCTTTAACCCTAAACTTGAATAATTCATAAAGAAACCACTTATGTCTAGCTAAACTGAAACAAAACAAGGCAGCAACATAATCCTTGTTTTTAATGATGCCATACCATTACTTTTTATGGGATATCTAAATGTTTATAAACTCAACCTTCATTATAAAGAGTTATGTATAATGTTGACTATCTAATATTTAGTAAAATTTTAATAATCCAAGATGTGATCATTAACAACCTAATTTGAAACATTTTTGTGTTATTTGGTTGCTCTTGATTTCAGAAGTAGCTGGTTTAAATGCACAGTGAGTAAAATTTGAAAACATATTCAATTTACATGCCTTTAAGATTTCTACTACTTTGGGGCCCTTGGGTGGCTCAGATGGTTAAGCATCTCCCTTTGGGTCAGGTCATGATCCCAGGGTCCTGGGATTGAGTCCGGCTCCCTGCTCAGCGGGAGCCTGCTTCTCCCTCTCCATCTACTGCTCCCCCTGCTATGCTCTCTTGCTCTCTCTGTCAAATAAATAAAATATTTTTTAAAAAAAAGATTTCTACCACTTTAATGCTCAACTTAGAAATATCATTTAAAATTATTTTTTTAAAAATATATATTAATTGTTTTATAGCTATAAGGTTTTAAAAGAGATTGTTCATATAAAAGTATATGCATATATATATATATACACATATATCACTGATAAAATGTATTAAATAGCTAATGTTTAACAATGATCATCAGGGGCGCCTGGGTGGCACAGCGGTTAAGCGTCTGCCTTCAGCTCAGGGCGTGATCCCGGCGTTATGGGATCGAGCCCCACGTCAGGCTCCTCAGCTATGAGCCTGCTTCTTCCTCTCCCACTCCCCCTGCTTGTGTTCCCTCTCTCGCTGGCTGTCTCTATCTCTGTCTAATAAATAAATAAAAAAATCTTTAAAAAAAAAAAACAATGATCATCAATGTCAGAGATTGTATCCTTGTTGAAACTTTAGTTTCACCATATTGGTTTTTTAAAAGTGGTAGTCACCTTAGAAGAAAATGCCTGGCCAGAAAGACAGGAAAGAAAAGGAAGAAAGGAAAAAAAGAAGAAAGGAAAGGGAAGGGAAGGGAAGGGAAGGGAAGGGAAGGGAAGGGAAGGGAAGGGAAGGGAGAGTGAGAAGAAAGAAAGAAGAAAGAAAAGAAAGAAAGAAAGAAAGAAAGAAAGAAAGAAAGAAAGAAAGAAAGAAAAAGAGAGGAAGGAAGGAACAAAGGAACAAAGGAAAAAAGAAAGGAAGGAAGGAGAAAGAGGGAGAGAAAGAAAAAAAGGAAAAATGTGCTTAATAAATATTGTTGAATAAACAAATGAATGAATAAATTTTTGAAAACTTATAAAAATAAATCTGTAAGTGCTGGACTACTTAGAAATAAAAGTTTCATTGAGTTTAATTAAGCACAATTAAATACTCTGCCAAGCTCAGAAAACAGTTTTTAGAAATACTGGCAGTCCTTAGGCAACATAGGAGCTGTTAGTTAAATGAATTAAAAATGAGTTTGAGAATAGAAATTTCAACACAGATACCCAGTCTGCTAATTTGCTGATCATTGATGAAAACTAGCTACACATGCTGCCTTTTTTTAAAACCAATATATGATATTGGTTCCTTTAAAGAGAATGTACAGAATTAACTCTGATTAAATCCCTTACTTACACAATTATGTTTTTCTTATGTTAAATTTTTAAATTAATTTTTAAACCTTTTTTCTCTTCTACAGCATTTAGTGGAAAGTATTGTTAGTTTTTGATAGAAAGGTTCTGATAATGAAACATCCAATGTATGTACCTTTTACAGAAAATGTAGAGCTAAAAACGCATGTGCTCAACAATATAAGGTGGCTTATTCCTCAAACTTGCTTCTGAAAAATTGATAGACTTAAAAATAAAAACAACTACAAAAGGTTTAGTTATTAGGCAAGGCTGAATTTGGGATAAATAAATCAGGAATTCATTTATAACTACTATATGCTAAGTGTTTCTAAGTGTTTTCTTACTGCATTTTGTAATGCAGTGTTTACCTTTTATATTACTGAATTCTCTTCTCAAGAAAGTCAGTAGTAATTAAGGATTTGAGGTTGCCTGGCACACTGTTGAAAAATGTTAAAAACCAGTAGTATCCATTCAACCTAATTATTTTCCTTTTGATTATTTTTGTTTGTTTGTTTAAGGATTAAAACAAGGTGAGCCAACCATGACTGGCAAAACACAGACAAGCAATGTCACCAATAAGAATGACCCCAAGTCCATCAACTCCCGTGTTTTCATCGGCAATCTAAATACAGCCATTGTCAAGAAAGTTGACATTGAAGCCATTTTCTCAAAGTATGGAAAAATAGTTGGATGCTCAGTTCACAAAGGTTATGCATTTGTACAGTACATGAGTGAGCGACATGCCAGAGCTGCAGTGGCTGGAGAAAATGCCAGGATCATTGCTGGCCAACCACTTGGTAAGTCATGTTCCCTTATGGTTTTCACATTAGTGCTCTAGTCTTTGCACGTATCTGCGTATGGTTTTTCTGTTACAAAGCAGTACTACCATAATATCTATCTCGTATTTAACACATTATGGTGTTTGCATATTTGTAATTTATATTATTTTCATGTTTTCATATTGGTTTACATGTTTCTTATTTCCTCTGCCAATTTACAGACTTGAGATCAAGTCCGCTTTGTAAGATTGTTACCTCCACCAAGCCTAATAGGGGCAGGCAAATAAAAAATATGCATCATATTTAACTTTATTTGACTTGAAATGGTATCTATCTTCCAGGAAACACTATTCTAAGCAAAAATAAATAAATAAATAACTCTGCCTTTTGTACTTACAGCATTTTCTCTGAGGGCTAACATATTTTCATAACTTCCTGTTTTTATTATTTGAAGAGAAGGGATAGAAAATAGCAAAAAAAAGTCAATCGAGAACTGGAAAAGGAATATAACCCACTCTTTCTTATCTAGTCCAGAATCTTGTACATCGTGCCTGTTCAATCATGTGTGATGATCAAATTTTTGTCTAATGTCCAAGGAATATATAGGTTTTTTCCAAAGGAGAGAAAAGAATATAGTCTGAAGTAAAATGTAAATACTTAGGAGGAAATACTTTGTAGTAAATACGTAGATTAAAAAATAAAAATTAGTCTATTTTTCTGCATTAGAAAAAAATCATAATTACTACATCAGTGATTCCTTAATGTATATCTCTTATCCTGTCCAGTTCATATTTTATTTATTTATTTATCTATTTTTTATTTTTTTATTATGTCATGTTAGTCACCATACAGTACATCATTAGTTTTTGATGTAGTGTTCCATGATTCATTGTTCAGATTTATATTTTAAATTGATTATACAATATCTTCTCTCAGCGCTATATGCCCAGAACAAAACCCTTGATTTTTCACACCCTCAACTTCCTTCATTCCCACGCTTCTCCATCACAGTAACTGGAACCCTCACTTTACCTAATTTTTCAAACAAAAATTTTTTCAACTTATCTAAAATTGAAGAGTCTTCTGCCCTCTTGCCTACATTGTCTATTCCGTTGGTGTATTTTATATAGTTTTTTCATAGACCTCATCAATATCTGGGATTACATGATTTATGATGTACCTCTATTAAGTCCACAGACATAAAGATGAAGGAGAATGTAAAGAAACAGGCTAAAAGCATTAGACGAATCAAGTTAGAAGAGTTTTAAGAACATGGTATTATTAAGCCACGTAATATAGTTATGAAAAATGTTGGGGAAGGCATAGAATTCAGTAAAATAAGAGCAAAGTCTGAGATGATGGTCTTCAGGGGAAAAAAGTTTTACGTAAGTGCTTGCTACAGACCCACAAATAATCACTTACATATAGGAATATAGTTTTTATTTACCTTTCTCTAATTCATTTTTTTATATTTTAAAGGAAGCTAAAGCTTTCCAATAGACATTGGTAAGGGTTTTTTATTTGTTTTTCTTTATTTCACTAATGTCTCCATTCTGCTTATTTACCTTGAAATGGGAATTTTCTGACAATTTTTGTTTTTCTTTCTAAGTGGAAATTCTTATTTCAAGGCCACATTTGAGCCAATGTCAGAGAAATACCCATTTATCACCTATATCCTGACTGTTATGAAACTAGCAAATACGTGTAGAAATATTTTAATCATTATTTTTAAAAAAATTAATTATCAATATAAGGTCAATTAAAAGTCCAATTCACTTAGTAATGAACTTTTTTTTTTTAAGTAATCTCTACACCCAGCATAGGGCTCCAACTCATGACCCTGAGATCAATAGTTGCACACTCTACACTTTAGTAATGAACTATAGTTAATTTTCCAGAATCCCATTTCCTACCACTGCTCAAGTGATTACTCTCCTATTGAGAATGCAATGGATAAGAAGAACATCAATACTAAAAATTTTGTGGCTAACTTAGGAAATCCCAAGGAAAAAAAAATGACGACACCAAATCACTATGCTTTGAGAGGCACAGAATTAAATTGTGTTTCTAATAAGATGTCATTTCTCATTTTTAGTCGTTTGTCTCAGAGCCTCTCTTTCTTGTGTCCTCAGGTTAATCTCTGGAGCATATATTTTGATCAGCCATAATCACCCTTTCTGCCTGAATCCAAGTTAAAGACTTTATTCTTTCAGTTGAAATCTAGTCTTTCACACTACTTGTGTCTAAGCTAAATATCTTTTCATACAAAGCAAGTGCTTTATAATGGTTAATAACTTTGCTTTTCAGGTCAAGTGTCTGAACGTACCCACCTTTTCTAAAACCATATTGCTAGAAATTCAGGCACGTCTTCCAGTTGTTCCTTATAAGAGAGCAGGTTTCCCAATCAAGTCCTGAAGAAGACTCAGTCTTCCAGGAGGTCTATCCATTTCTGACTTTAAATATTGTACCTTTATTTTTAGTGACAAGGCAAAACTTAGGTTTAGGTAGTCACTTAAATTGCTTGCTTCTTGAATTTTTTGACTCTTAAATAAATGCTTTATGATTTGGAGGCCCCACCAAGCCCCACAAGCCCTTAAATTGAAGTGAATTGTTTATGGATCAAATAATAGACCTCCATCATATGAAATTGGTATTAGCTTCATGTACCATAACTTGTACAAGCATTCTTCTTTCTGTTAGAATGAAAAGAAAATTAATAGTGATGCAGCCTTGCACTGGGCTAGTACTTTACCTGTATTATCTTATTTCATCTCAATGCATAATTAAATATCTTCTTCTAAATAGAAATGATCTTTTCATACCACTATGTGTTTAAAATTCTTTATGAACAATTTAGAGATTAAACATCAGTAGTACCAGAAAAAACTTAAACATTCTATAGAATAGGTGAGTTCTTACAGTTCTGTGGAGGCTTTAAATATATCCTTAAACTAAGAATAGGCTATGAATATGATGAAACCCAGCATTTAATAAATGGAAATATGAGTGGCTGTTTTGACACTGAAAGATTTTAACTTGGAAAGCAGTGCGTTGAATTGTATTTTACTGAAAAAATAATCCATCTGCTGTTTGATGAATTGATTAGTGTGATAAAAAACTGGAAATGGGACATGTGGTGGGAAACTACCAAAAGAAGAATGGAAATTATGGAAGTGAAGAGGGAAAAATGAGGAAAAGTAGGTAGGATCACTAAGGTTAAATAACTAGTTGGCACAATGGGTGAGACAGAGACAGAGCGAAGAATCAAGAATAATTCCTATGTTCAGGTTGAGGATGGAAAGTGATTTCCTAAGGGAAATGTTTTTGTGTAAGACAGTGAGTGCAGGACTGAATAGATGTGTTAAGGGCATGCCTGCAGCTATGGAGGTATATGTATCTAGTAGGACCTTGGGTACCAGGTCCAAACTAAGAGGAGAGATTTGGACTGAGTAATTTGTATATCATTAGCATAGGTAGCGTTGAAGCTATAGAAATGGATAAGCTGACCCAAGGAAAACATATAAAGTCAAAAGACTACAGGCTTAAAATGGATCTATGGAGAAAACTTTGGATCAGTGAAAAGAAGGACCTTTCTGATAAGCTGTCTGAAAAGCTAAGTCTAAAGTATTTTCTACAAAGCTACTTCATCCCTCAGCTCTATGCTGCAGTTGACCATGACCTTCCTAAACTTCCCGTATTGGATGACTGCCTTCTCAGCTGCAGAGTCCTCAAGTCAATTCCCTTAAACTGCTACTGATTTCCAAACTTCCAAGGCCATATATGCAAATACTCTTATTGATTCTAATATTTAAAACTCTCATTTATGAGAGCTTAAGCACCTTATCTTTAATGCTTAAGTTTCTTACCATATTAATGTCTTCTATACCCAAGGCCATCTGCCCAGTTGAGTAGCAGGGAAAACTTTATCTGCCTTGCCAGGTTTCATTGTATGTCTTTAATAAAACTAGTGGCAAAAATAGAAATGTTCCTCAGACCAAATGCAAGTCAACCATTATAGATCCAGGGAGGATGATTTTACCCACTTAACTATGTTAGTACAACTGAAATTTAAGACCAATAATTCCATATATCTGTATTATAAAACATTCTGTGTCTTTTGGAGAAAACATCTTTCATCATGAAATTGCCATCAAATTCTGAGTTGAAAATTTAAATAGTGTATATTTTGTATTCTTTTCAAATTCATATAAAATGAGAAATTATTTTAAAAGTTGCTGAATCCTATCCAAAAATTACAGTGCATAGAATAACTAGGGGAGCTCAGAAGTTGGAGCTCTAAATACTGGAACTCTAACCTGGCTTTTGAAAGTAGGTCACAGTCTAAAGTCTTTTTTTTTTTTTAAAGATTTTATTTATTTATTTGACAGAGATAGAGACAGCCAGCGAGAGAGGGAACACAAGCAGGGGGAGTGGGAGAGGAAGAAGCAGGCTCATAGCAGAGGAGCCTGACGTGGGGCTCGATCCCATAACGCTGGGATCACGCCCTGAGCCGAAGGCAGATGCTTAACTGCTGTGCCACCCAGGTGCCCCGGTCACAGTCTAAAGTCTTGATTAACTTTCCTCTCTCCGATTTTTTTATTCTTACTTTGTTGGCAGAGAGTCCTAAATTCCATACCATAACAAGGTAAAAGATGCCTTGAATTAGTTCAGTGGTCCATCCATTTTATCAACATGTTCATGAACCCAACATATGTTTTATTGAATGCAAAGTTTGTTTCCCGAGGTTATTTCCCTTAAAGGCAGATAGCACAGAAACAAATAAGTAAGATGGTATTTTTTCCTTGGGTTTAGAGTTTTATATACTTACTACTCCAGAGCAATTAAAAAAATGAGCAAATATACTTAATTCCTCAGACTACAGAAAATGTCTCCAGTTGTTGTTGTTGTTGTTGTTGTTGTTGTTCTTCTTCTTCTTCTTCTTCTTCTTCTTCTTCTTCTTCTTCTTCTTCTTCTTCTTCCTCTCCCTCTTTTTAATCTATGATCAAGGTATGTTCCAGACCTAATCGTGAAGTCGACATGAAGTTTCCTTCTTCTCCTATTTCCTTCCTCTCCCATTTCTCCCATTTCTGAATAAGTTGACTCGTGCAGACTTTGGAGCTGTGTGACCCCATGCCAGGTTCTGTCCCCAGGCTGTGACATGTTTCAAAAACAGCCCTCTCTTCTTTTCTCCACTGATGTGTCTTCATTCCCAGGTCACAGTTGGCTTTCTGAGGATATTTAGCTGATAAATACCCTTAACCAATGTTTGGAGCTATGATAATTGAACACATTAAAGGATTTCAAATAAATGAACTGGGTGGAGGATGGATTGTTGGTATTGCTGCCTTCCAAAAACTAATCACAGTGTACCCTCTGGGTGTTGTACAGAAAAGGAAACTTCCATGACTTAACTTAGTTGATTTTATATGTGTTCAGTTTTTCCACACATCTTTTGCACCACATTATAAAAAGGATATCCCTTTTTTATCCCTGGCTTCATGCCTTTGATACATAATGGAAGGATTTCTAAGCCTTCTGTGGCAAAAAACAATTGATTCCATTTTGGCTCACATTAGTTGGGATTCTTTAAAAAAAATCAGAATCCAGCTGTGAAATTATTTTGACTAATTTTTCTATAAGGTAAAGCTCTTTATGAAAATGTATCTCAGTTTGGTTAGTCAATAAAATTTAAGCTTTAAAAGGCAAAATACTAGGGGTGCCTTGGTGGCTCAGTCATTAAGCGTCTGCCTTTGGCTCAGGGCGTAATCCCGGCAGTCTGGGATCAAGCCCCACATCAGGCTCCTCTGCTATGAGCCTGCTTCTTCCTCTTCCACTCCCCCTGCTTGTGTTCCCTCTCGCTGGCTGTCTCTCTCTCTGTCAAATAAATAAATAAAATCTTGAAAAGAAAGAAAGAAAGAAAGAAAGAAAGAAAGAAAGAAAGAAAGAAAGAAAGAAAAATAAAAGGCAAAATACTAATATATCCTCTCCATTGAATTTGGATTTTAAGTTGTTAAGATTGGAAATATTTGTTACATTTTTAAATATAAATTTAGTCATTGGAGCTTTTTTCCTCAAACTCATTATGTGAAAGGTGAAACAAACTTTTTAAATGCTTAATATTGACAATTTTTATATGCGAGGTCATGCATAAAGTGTCCTTTTGTACTAAAATGTCATGCAGAGGTTAGAGACTACGTCTAGATCAGTGCAAAATCCTACTGATTACACCGGCTTGATTACACACATGCTATAAATAAACATTTGTGAAGTGAATTTTATTTTTAGATTATTTCACTCTTATGAGATTTGTAAAAAAAACCACAATAATATATGAACTTAAGAAGTCACTTATTAATAGTAGGAGGCACCCAAAACAAAAACATAATTTATCTATAGAAATCATTCTCGCTTTGAAACCTGAATACAGGTCCCTGTTGTTGAGGAGCAGAGTCTAGCTTAGAAAAAGAAGATGTAAAATAGAGAATTAATTTCCTTACATTATAAATGTCTTGCAAATGCTGAAGGAATTCAAAGAAGGACCATGGTGGACAGATTGTTAGTTTCAAAAGATGTCTGGTGGATATTCTTAATCCTGATCATGAAGAAAGTAATGGAAATGCAGTGGTAGAAAGGAGGATACTGGAGAGCCATCCCGAGTAAGAGGAAAGAAGTAAAACAGACAAATACTTTTTAACAATTTATGAAGCATGTCTTCGGAGTAATGGATTTCAAATGTGTTTTTATCCTCAGCTACCATTTTGCATCCAGAGTGATCTTTTCAAAATACAAATCTAATTATGTCACCTTCTGTTAAAAACTTTCATTGATTTCTCATTGTTTTCAGAAAAAAAGACAGACCTTTGCTATGGCCTGCAAGTTTCTATGTGATTTGTTCCTGACTCATCTGCAGACTTACATCACTACTCTCTCAGCCTTGTTCCATGCTCCATCTGAATTGACTTCTCTCAATTCTTTGAGCAAATCATCTTCTTTCCTTCCCTTGGACCTTTGCACATGCTGTTTGCAGGAATGTTCTTCCCTACTAAGCTCCCCACCACCTTACCTTACTTCCTCACTTCTCCACTCCCTTCACTTGATTACTCATCCTTCAGATCTCAGATCAAATATCATTACTTTAAGGAAACCTACTTCGATCCCTCAAACATAGTTGGAGTGTTTTACTTCTTTTTCTAGCACATATCTTCTTTTCAATTTTGTCTTTATATTTACTATTTTGTAACTGGTTTCTGTTTCTACTTCCTCTAGGCAAAGTTCCTTGATACCATTGACTGTATTTTTTCATATTAATCTTTTTAGCACCAAGTAGAGTATCGATACTTCCATGGCAAATGGCTGATAGGCTGGAAGGGAGGTTGGATGGTTGGAGAAACAGCTGGGTTTCATTAAGGGCTTTTTCCTCCCATTGAAAGAGCAATACAAAGAAATGGAGATGGACAGGAAGGAAGAGAAGAAGGAAGTGGAAGGGGAGGAGGAGGATAAAAAAGGAGAAGGTGCAGTTACAAGTTTCCTGGAAAGCCAGTAGTTACAGTTTGGGGTTTCTCTAAAGAGAAGGCACTGTGTGGTCTTTTTGTAAGGCAACTAGGTATTCATTCACTCTAATGTCAGACACCCTAGAGGTAGTTATTCAATAGGCCAGGTTTAATTTTCTATCTAAATATAATCCAGTCTTTAATAAGCATAAAATATTAACATATATATTTTATTCAAAGGTTATAGTAAATGATATATTGGTTAAAAGAGGGATTTTATTTGTGGAAAACTACAGTCCTTAAAATGGCATGCTCTCACAGTTTTGTCTTATTAATAGTTAAGTATTTGCCTTGTACCTCATCATTCTCAAATCTCTTTCAAGCACAGATCCTCTTCTTTCATTCTCAGAACAGCACTGCGAGGTAAGTAAGATGAGTATTTATGCCTATTCTGCTGGCTAGGAACTGAGGCTCAAAGAAATTAACTTGCATTAAATCACACAAATGGTGGTGTAGTATATCAAGCTCAACATGTTCTGACCTTAATTATTTTCACTATTTATTCTTGCCAGCGATTCTTTTCATATCAATATATCAGTAGAGTGACTGTACACTTTACCGTCTAAACCAAGGTACTTCTGAGAGTGAGAAGAGGTGCTATTAATGATTATTCTGTCAAATCAGGTGTAAACCAGGATGATCTGGGGCAAACTTGAATGTACATTCGTTATGATCTATGCATTTGACTTAAAGTAAACTCGTCGACTTACCTTGATCTTTCTCATAGGTCAAATATTGCATAGTATATTAGTTAAAGAATGCCAGCCTCAGTATCAGATAAACCCTGACATTTGAGCGGTTAATATAATAGAAATTTATTTCCTCCTCACATAAAATATAGTCAGTACCCTGGAGAAGAGATGGGCTGGGTCGGCGGGGAGGTTCTGTTCTCTTTCATCCAGGGACCAGGCAGTGGGAAGTTCTGAGATCTTTTCCCTAGTAGCTATCAGAGGCCTTGAAAGAAATCCACTCGGCAGACAGGTGAAAAGAGAGGGATGATGAGACTCTGGCAGTTTTGTAGCTCAAGCCTGGAAGCGGTTCCCCTCTGATCTGCTTACATGCCACCAACATAACCAGATGCAGGTAGGGCTGGGCAGCTATTCCCACCAGCAACTGTGTAAGCAGGTTGTCATCTTTAGTGAGCAGTGAGCGTCTTTGCCACATGTAGCTGAGTAACTTGAAGAAGTTAATCACTAAGAATCAATTTCGGTAAAATAGAAATAGTAGGGCTTAGTTCAGACTGTAATACAGAACTTCTGTGTTTGTAAAGTGCTTGAAATATTGCCTGCATGTAGTATATACCTTGTGGTAAAAATTTGTACATAGAGATCACAGACTGTAATACTAGGAGGAATCCTCTTCTTTTTCTGGGTGTAAGATTCTGAACAGATTTTGAATATGTGGTGCAGACAGACCATAATGGTAGAGTGAGTAATTGCTGAGAAGAAGAAATTAGTTAAAGTGATATATAGGTGGGATTAGAGATGACTCTAGAGAAGGAGAAACTTAAAATCAGTGTTAGGAGAAACTTAGAATCAGTGTTAAAATGATGGACAGGTATAGAAAAATAATTCCAGGTGGATGAAACATTATACCTGGAGCCCTAATTTGGGCAGAAGTGAATGATCTACCCTGTGGATGAAGAAGTGAGTTCATGGAGGTAAGATTGATGTCAGGCTGTGAAGGGTCTTGAATGTCGTACTAATGAACCCAAGTGTATAGAAATACAATATTGTGTTCAGTGTAATGAAGATTGGCTTCAAAAGGATATCTTTTATTTGTTAACTATTATTTGACTTGCTGTTGCCCTTTCTTTCTTTCTTTCTTTCTTTCTTTCTTTCTTTCTTTCTTCCTTTCTCTTTTTTCTTTCTTTCTTTCTTTCTTTCTTTCTTTCTTTCTTTCTTTCTTTCTTCTTCTTTCTTCTTAGAAGGGGGAGGGGCACAGGGAGAGGGAATCTTAAGCAGACTCTATGCCCAGTATGGAGCCCACCTTAGGGCTTGATCTCACAACCCTGAGATCATGACCTCAGCCAAAATCAAGAGTCGGATGCCCAACCTACTGAGCCACCTAGGAGCCCCTTGCTGTTTTACATTTTAATTATGCAGCATGCTATTTAATATACACCTTAGTTTCCTCTCACTGTTGAGCTGTTCAGTCACTTCTTCACTTACTTCTCAATTATTAATTTTCTATTCTAGCCAGGACATTGCACTGGGTGAGGTCTTCTGGGAATAAAAATTACACTCAGAGTTAGTGCAGTTGTTAAAAGCTATTTGCTGAATATTTTATACTTACTTTTCATTGTTATAATATAATTATCTGTCATTAGGTAACATGGTGCCTGTATTTTGCACTTTCCGGTGAACTGTGTATAGCAGTGTATGTCTTTAGAACAGTGTTTCCTAATCTTGGCAGTGTTGAAACTTTAGGCCTTTGTTTTGAAAGCCAGTTCTTTGAATTGTAGGATGTTTAGCAGCATCCCTACTTCTTTCCATCTACCAGATGCCAGTAGCCCCCCTTTTAGTAGTGACAACTGAAAATGTGTCCGGATACTATCAAATGTCCTCTGAGGGCCAAAATCACTACTGGTTAAGAATCACTACTTTAGAGCAATTATAACAAAATAAACTGCATTGATTCAGAAATGTTATATTGTAATAGTTTTAATGAAAGTACATTATATGAAAACAGTGGCTTGAATTATTTTGAAAATAACTCATAAAGTGTAAAAGAATAGATCTTTTCCACTTGTCCAGAAAACAAAACTCAGTATGTACCTTTCATAGCAATTATAATAATGTGTTTATGACTGTAGCTTACCATTTATATCACCAGTTCATTTTAATCCTTTTTTTAATGTTTTTTTTTATTATATTTTGTTAGTCACCATACAGTACATCCCTGGTTTCTGATGTAAAGTTCGATGATTCATGCTACGTATAACACCCAGTGCACCATGCAATACGTGCCCTTCTTACTACCCATCACCAGCCTATCCCATTCCCCCACCGCCCTCCCCTCTGAAGCCCTCAGTTTGTTTCTCAGAGTCCATAGTCTCTCATGCTTCATTCCCCCTTCTGATTACCCCCCTTTCTTTATCCCTTTCTTCCCCTACCGATCTTCCTAGTTCTTATGTTCCATAGATGAGAGAAATCATATGATAATTGTCTTTCTCTGCTTGACTTATTTCACTTAGCATTATCTCCTCCAGTGCCGTCCATGTTGCAGCAAATGTTGAGAATTCGTTCTTTCTGATAGCTGAGTAATATTCCATTGTATATATGGACCACAACTTCTTAATCCAGTCATCTGTTGAAGGGCATCTCGGTTCCTTCCACGTTTAGCTATTGTGGACAATGCTGCTATGAACATTGGGGTGCATATGGCCCTTCTCTTCACTACGTTTATATCTTTGGGGTAAATACCCAGTAGTGCAATGGCTGGGTCATAGGGTAGCGCAATTTTTAACTTTTTAAGGGACCTCCACACTGTTTTCCAGAGTGGCTGTACCAACTTGCATTCCCACCAACAATGTAGGAGGGATCCCCTTTCTCCACATCCTCTCCAGCAATTGCTGTTTCTTGCCTTGTCAGTTTTTGCCATTCTAACTGGCGTAAGGTGGTATCTTAGTGTGGTTTTGATTTGAATTTCCCTGATGGCTAATGATTTTGAACATTTTTTCATGGGTCTGTTAGGCATTTGTATGTCTTCATTGGAAAAGTGTCTGTTCATATCTTCTGCCCATTTTATGATTTGTTTATTTGTTTCTCGTGTATTGATCCTTAAAAACACAAACACCAGAAACAAATCCATCTGTCTGTATAGTTGACATGTTATGTGTTTACTTATTTCAAACAACAACAACAAAAAAAAGACTGTTTTTCTAAAAGTCCTTTCTCTTCACATCTTGAATATAATGCCTTTTAGAGATGTGATTTTTTTTTGTTAAATCCTTCCATTCAGACATTTCAGATCACCACTAGAAATTATGAAGAAAAAGAAAGTCTTGTAAAGGTGTTAAGTGAAAAATACTCAGTTTTGAGACTACTCAGATGCTCAGGATGACGTTCAAATATTTATTATTTAACAGTACCACTAAAAGCTTGTTAAAACAAAGAAAGTAAGAATTGCCGCATTCCTAGTTGATGTTTCTCTAACAGATACATTAGTTCTACCACTCCACCTGTTCTCCTTCATTTTGGAAACTATTTTTCTCCTGCAGAGACTTTTAGGTACAAATGAGATGTGATGCCTGAACATCTAGTAAGGACAGACTGGCAGCCTGGGCTAAAATGATGAGTACAGATAATCATTTTGGACAATATAGTCTATTGCAGAGCCCCTTGAGAAGTGCACAGACCTTGTGGGGGTCTCTAAATCTTCTGGAAAACATCCAATGAGTGCTGCCAGTAATAAAGACCACTTTTAGCAAGGCACCATTATATAAACGTATTACCATTTGTTCCAATAAAAAAAGTAAGGAAAAATTTTAGTGTTTGCCTCAATGTCCAAAAAGAATTGTGTCATCATACTTTCTCAGCCTGATAGCTTGACAAAGCTTTTACTTCCCGAGGTATAAATCATTAGTTAACCCTTCAAATTAGCTGAAATTTAAATTAGCAAATCTTTGAATTTTTCTTTCTTGGAAACTATTTTCCATTCCAGCTTTCTTTTTCCACTAGAGAAATGGCCAGCATATCCCTGTATTTTAAATAACCAATTTCCCAACAAATTTTATATAATCCAGATATTCAAAGTGATTATCAAGTGCACAATGTTACATTTAGGTGACCACTATATTTGTTTTTAAAAATCTGTTCACAAGGCTGTGAAGGGTCTTGAATGGTATACATGAGTGGAGGTGTAAAGAATTACTTATGAGATAATATTCAGTAATTTCATTTTTATTTACTCTTTTCTGTGGTTGACAGAAATATATTGCCATTCTAAACCAGTAGACTTTAGTGATACTATTTTTATGTATATATAATTTTCACTCATATTTTCAAAGAGATTACATAAAAATTTCTTTCCAACATCCTTCATGGATGCTAGATGATTCATTTCATTAATCCTATTTTACATATAAGGAAATCTTATAATGGATTGGGTGTTAAAGAGAGCATGTTTTCCTGAAGACAAAAGTCTTGGGACATCCTAACATTTTTCAAAATTACTGTAAGTTATCCTTAATTCCACTCTCCAAAGTATACATATAGTATCTGCTAAGTGTTTGGGAAGTCTTCCTCCTCTTCTGTCTTCCATCTTCATCCTCATCCTCCACTGTTCTCAGATAATAAATATTAAAAACAACACTCTGAGGGCTGCAAAGCACAATACACACATCAGGTTCTCAGTAATTAAACAGAGCTACTTAATATGCTGTAAACAAATGCTAATTAGCAAACTTCCACAATAAAGTAAATTATAGAACCAATGGTCTGTTGACCACGGAAATACATGGCCCCACATGTGACAGAAAGCCTGGGGGATTTTCTTTATGTCTCTAAAATTATTTATTTGACTCAGTCACTGAACCTAAATTAGTGAAAGCAGTGGTAAAAGTACTTCCTACTTTTAATTCCTGTGCTGCTCAGAAGCACACTATGAGGTGGGTTCCATTATTATCCGCCTGTCACCATACTGAAGGTGCCCAATTCATCAGTAATGAAGCCTGTTAACAATTTATAATAGTGCCTGGGTCATAATGTGTTTTCGATAAATATCATTTATTTAAAAAAAAAAAAGAAAGCAGTGGTAAATACTATTCAAGATCAATTTCTTCACTAGACCATCACTGGAAACTCCTGAGTGACACTTAGAAGGCTCTTGTTAGTTCTAACTTGTTCCCTAGAGCAAAGCTGAGCATAATGATAGATTAAATACAATACCTCAAATTATCTTTCAAACTTGTTAATAAAATGTCTGAAAGTCATTTGTGAATTGATTTCAGAATACTGTACATAAAATGACCATTTATTCTTCCAACTGTTGTGTGGAATTGTGTTCGATGTTTGCCAATACATATTAAGCTTTAAAGGGGCATGGAAACACAATGCCACATCAAAATAAAATAAAAATAAAAGTAAAGTAAAATATAAAGTAAAATAATACAATACAGTACGATAGATTACTGCCCTTGGAAAATGTTCTAATTGTGATGTAAATTATGTATACATAAAATAACAAATACTTGCAAATGAAGATAGCAAGTATAATATAAAACATGATATAATGCAGACCAAGTACTATAAAAGGATAAAGTATTATAAATTAATCACTTCAGTTATGGAATAAAATATGCACATATGAAATAACATACAATAGAAGGTGGAAAATATGATAAAACATATGCTAATGCACACGTCAGGTGCTACAGGAATTTTCAAATGGGATGCAGTATTGTAAGAATTTTTGAAGAAGGGCTTTGGGGCAATGTAGATTTGAATTTAGAGTTTGGAAACCATCTGAAATAGGTGGCAAAATATTAGGATATTAAACCTCAAGAACATTTTTAGATACTGCAATTTCTAATTTATTTGAATTGAAACGAAAAACACAGAAATTCAAATTGTGGCTTCCAGTGCTTGTGAAAGATGATGATCAGCTGTGCAGGTTCTAGACTCTGGCTTCCTGTGTTAGAATCCCTGCTTTCCACTTACTAGCCGTGTGATTTGGGGCAAGTTCCTAAGGTCTCAGTGCTATTCCTTTGTCTGGAAAATAGACATAATCATAAAAGGACCCATCTCATTGAGTTGTTATGAAGATTAAATGTGTCAAAATATGTAAAATGCTTAAACCATTGCCTGGGACATAGAAAGTGTCATAAAAACCAGAGGAAAGAAAAAGTGCATCCTACTAAGTCCTGTTGTTTAACGGTTCTCTGAACCTTCTAAAAATGAATTCAGAAAACTGGAGTCCCAGTACTACATTTTCAGCTTCTTGGAGGTGTTGGGCCTAAACAAGCATTTATCCTTTCTGCACTCTAATTTCCTCATGTGTGAGGAGAGCGTGGGCTGTTAAGTCCCCAAGAAGGCTTCATTCTTATCCATTATGATTCGTGCTCCTTCTGTCCTGTTGAAGAAATGTTTGCCTACTTCATCCGTGGTCATGAAGATATCTTCTCATATTTCCTTCTAAGGTGCTTTTGCTTGTTTATTTTACTATTTACATTTAGATCTTAATACTTCTGGAATTGAATTTTTTGTGTGGTGCCTATCAGTGAATAAATTCAATCATTTTCACATGAATGTCCAATTAACTCCATTTTTTTTGAAGAACCTGTTCTTTCCTCACTGTCATGAAATGTCAGTTTGGACATAGAATAAATGGTATATTATATCTTATATAATTATATATATAGTTATATAGAATATAGAATATATTTTATATGTTGTATGTAGAATTTTATTTAATGTCAATTTATGTATAACATTACATATATGCTATAGATATACTGTAAATAATACTGATACAACTGTAAATGGTACCGTTTTAGACATTTTATTTCCTAATTGTTCATTACTGGCATATTTATTTAATATTCACACATGTTCTAAGTTCATTTATTAATTCTAACAGTTTATTTTGGGGAATTATTCTGTGTGTACAACCATTCTCTCACAAATAATGAGTTTTATTTCTTATCTTCCAATATGTACACATTTCTTTCCTTGCTTTATTACATTGGCTAGTACCTACAGAATAATACTGAAGAGTAGTAATGGTAGCAGATATGTTTTTCTCATTACATGAGAAAGCTGCCAATATTTTGCTATTATCATTTATCATAGGATTTTGTTTTTGTGGAAACTCCCTATCAAATTAAGGAAGTTATTATAGTTTGCTGTTAATTTTTACTGAATTACACCCAGTATATTTTCTGTTTATATAGAAATGAATATTTGATTTTTCTCCTTTATTCTATCAATGTGAGGAAACTGCAAGTGATCTTTGAATGTTAAATTAGCTTCACACTCCTGAAATCAATGCAACATATTTTTTTCTTTTCTTCTTTCTTTCTTTCTTTCTTTCTTTCTTTCTTTCTTTCTTTCTTCACTTTTACCTCTGTGTTTATGGTAGAGATTTAGAGATTGGCCTGCAATTTTATTTCTTGCTATGTTCTTACTGATTTTGCTGTTGAGGAGATGGTGGCTTCGTGAAATGAATTGGAAAGTATTCCTTCTTTTACTGTTCTCTGGATGAGTTTGCACATAATCGTGTTATTTCTTTATAAACACTTGGAGAATTCACCAGTAATGCCATTTGGTATGGGAGTATTTTGTGGACAGATCTTTAACACGGATTCAATTGCTTTAATAGACATAGGACTATTCAGATTTTTTTAATTATTCTTGTGCCAGTTTTAGAGAGAGAAGTTTTCCAAGGGATCTGCTAATATGATATTCATTTTCCAAGGCATTAGCATAAAGCTGTTCATAGTATTCTCATATTTTATTGTCATTAGGATCTTTAAGTGATCTTTTCATTTTCTTATCTTAGTGTTAGTAATTTTTGCCTTAACTTTCTTAGTCTAGTCATCTATTCAAATAACCAAATTATGGCTTTGGGTATTTTCTTTGTTGCAGATTTATTTTTGTTTCATTACTCTGTAATCTTTATTATTTCTTTTCTTCTACTCATTTTGGCTTAGTTTGCTACTTTTTCTATAACTTCATGAATGAAAACTTAGGTAACTGGTTTTCAGCATTTTGTTTTTCTAAAAATGCATTAAATTTTACAGTTCTTTCTGAGCACAGCGTTAGCTTCATCCTACAAGATCTAACACATCATACTTTCAGAATCAATTAGTTGATAAGTTTTTGCTAATTCACATTGATACTTCTATTTGGCTTATTGGTTATTTAGAAGGTATGTTATTGAATTTAAAATTTTTATAATTGACTTTAGCTTAATTTCACTGTAACTAGAGAATAAACTAATTAAAACTCAATGAGGCCTTTTTTTTCTTTTTTGCTGTGTATATGTCAGTTTTCATAAGTGCTCCATGTGCAGTTGACAAACTGCATATATATTCTGCTGTTGTTATTTATAGCCTTCTCTATGTGTCAAATAGGCAAAAATCACTAATTGAATTTCTGATTTGTTGTATCATTATTGATTTTTGTCTTCTTTTCCATCAATTATTTAGAGAGGTGAATTATGATTATATATTCATCTCTTCATCATTTAATTTTTGCTTTGCATATTTGAAACAATAATATTTGGTAAATGCAAACTTGAAATCATTGTATCTTTCTAATGGATTAATTCTTGTATTAGTATGATATATCTCTATCTCTATTAATTATTTCTGTCTTACAGAAAAACATTGTCTAATCTTAATACAAATTAACTTACTTCCTTTTGATTAATGTTTACATAGTATATAATTTTTCATCTATTTTAATTTTAGTGATTTTGTGTCTTAATATTTATACCATACTTATAAGCAAAGTATAATCTTTTTAAAAATACAGCTTGATAGCAGTTACTTATAATAATCCATTCATATTTAATTATATATTTGAATTTATGGCAAAAAAAGCAAGGCAGGAAACAATTGTTGGAGAGGATGTGGAGAAAGGGGATCCCTCTTACATTGTTGGTGGGAATGCAAATTGGTACAGCCACTCTGGAAAACAATGTGGCGGTCCCTTAAAAGTTAAAAATTGAGTTACTCTATGATCCAGCAATTGCACTACTGGGTATTTACCCCAAAGATACAGACATAGTGAAGAGAAGGGCCTTATGCACCCCAATGTTCATAGCAGCATTGTAATATGATTTTTAAAAGAAAACAGCCACAATATCATGATCTCACCAAGTGCAATTCTGCAATTCCTTAACAAATTAATTTAATTTATTTTTAATGTCCTGTTCTCAGAATTTGCTCTCTTATAGTTCTTTTTATTAATTTATTTGAATTGGAATCCAAATGAGAGACAAAGATTGGGATTCATTGATATATCCCTAGGTCTCTTAATTTATAGCCTCTCCTAATATAGTCCCCATCTCCATTTGCATTTTATCTGTTGAAAAAATTGGATCATTTGTCCTATAAAGTTTCACAAGTTCTGCAATTTGGTGATTGCACCCTGCAGTATCATTTAACATGCTTCTTTGTTCCTTGTATTTCCTGAAAATTTTTAATTATATCTAGAGGCTTGGTCAAATTCAGGTGGAAATGTTTAAAGATTTCTTCATGGGTGACCCTATGCCTGCCCATCAAAAAGTACTATGTTGTTTTCTTCCTTTTTGTGATGCTAATGGTTACTGAATACATAACGGCTACATAACTGCCATATATATATATATTCATTCATTCATATATTCATTCATTCATATATATTACTACATAGGTATATGTAGTAATATAGTAATCTACTTCTATCATTTATTTTTATAAACTTGAATATTCTAAAAGAGAAATTTCTTTCAATATGTATTTGGTTACCCTAAGTTACTATTGTATAGAAAGAAAAAGGGTAATTCCTTGATTCTTTTCCTTTAAACCAGCATTCAGAAGAGTAAAGTGATTCCCTAGCATTCTCTAAAGATTAAAATGAGTTCTTATTTTTTTTAAGTAGGCATTACACCTAACATTGGGCTTGAACTCATGACCCAAGATCAAAAGTCACATGCTCTACCAACTGAGCCAGCCAGACACCCCAAAAAATCTTTAATAATTTGATGAGCTCAAGAATTAGGCATAGTTCATAATGTGTCAATCCCTTTCAGTTGTTATCTCCATTAATGATCAAATTATCCTGAATCTGCCTTGTGGCACCACTATATTCACATTGTTTCCTGGGTTATTTTGATGTAACTCTAGTAGTCTTTGATAGCTTCTTTTATTCTGATATGATAAAATGTTCCAAGATCATAATTCCCTGCTCCAAACAGGAAATCAGCCAGTTTTCCAAAGAGTTTTGGTACCATGGGAAGAGTTACTTAAATCCAATGTTCGGGTGCTAAGGAGGCTCATTGCTACTGAATTGTTATTGTTTCTCAGTTGTTTCAGAAACTAGAGCTAGGAAATGCATACACACACACATACACACACATAAATACACAAACACAGACATTAAAGAAAAAAATCATTTCATATCTATATTTATCTTTCCTGTTTAAAATCAGGACTCTAGGAATTTTAGTTAACTTCATCAGTGTTACATCTCCATCTCCTTTCAGCATTGCCACATCTCCTTTCAGCATTGCCAGAAATCTCATTTCTTAACAACACTGTATAATAACTTACCTGATTATCCCATAATATATATAAAAGAGTCTCGCACAATCAGTACCATCAGCACCAACATTATTATGATTTCCAAAAATGGTTTAATATTTTCTTATTTTTAATTTTTTTCCATAAAGAATATTCTACTTTGTAACAAGCAAAAACTTTTAAAGTCACTTGGAGTCCTTCTCTGTGAGGCTATGTCATCAAGTAGATACATAGTTATGATGTTTGATTATTAGGGATTACTTTTCTTTTTGGTCATAGCTTTGTTGAGGCATGATTGATCTAGAAAATATTGCCCGTATTTAATATATACATCTTGTTGAGTTTGGACATATGCATATACCTATGATATCTTCACCACAATCAAGACGCTAAATATCCATTGCCTCCACAAATTTCCTTATATTTGTTGTGAAATGGGTCTTTCTTTTCTTTTCTTTCTTTTCTTTTCTTTTCTTTTCTTTTCTTTTCTTTTCTTTTCTTCTTTTTTCCTTTCCTTTCCTTTTCTTTTCTTTTCTTTTCTTTTCTTTTCTTTTCTTTTCTTTTCTTTTCTTGTAAGAACACTTAAGATGAGGTCTATCCTCTTCATAGATTTTGAAGTGCACAAAATTGTACTGCTAATTACTGGAAGTGTGTTGCACTGCAGATCTCTAGAACTGATTCGTTTTGCACACCAGAGACTTTACACCACTGAGCAACAATTCCCTGTCTCACCACACCCTAGAACCTAGTGACCACCATTCCACTCTTCCCTTCTCTGGGTCTGACTGTTTAGATCCTTCATATAAGTAGAAGTATGCAGTATTTGTGCCTGGTTTATTTCATTTAGCATAATGTCTTCAAGGCTCCTCTACAGCAAACTAAAATCTTCTGCACAACAAAAGAAGCAATCAAAAGAGGTGAAAAGGCCATCTAAGGAATTGGAGGAAATACTGTGAACCATCTGTCTGATAAGGGGTTAATATCCAAAACATGTAAGAATCTCCAATAAATATTCAGCAAAAAAACAAATAATGGACAGAGGATCAGAATAGACATTTCTTCTAGAAAATTATACATATGGCTGCCAGATATATGAAAAAGTGCTCAACATGACTAATCATCAGGGAAATGCAGGTAAAGCCACAATGAGGTAGCATTTCACACTTGTTAAGATGGCTATTATTTTAAAAAAAAGAAAGAAGTCAAACAAAAGATAACAAATGTTGGCAAAGATGTGGAAAAATTGGAACTGTCCTATACCATTGGTGGGAATGTAAAATGGTGTCACTCTAGAGAACGAGTGGAGATCCCTCAAATAGAATTACCATGCAACCTAGCAGTCCCACTCCTGAGTATTCATCTGAAAGAATTTAAATCAGGATCTCAAAGACATATCTGCACTCCTAAGTTCACTGAAGCATTATTTACAATAGCCAAGATACAGAAACAACCTATATCTTGTTGTTAAAAGATATAAAGAATATGTGGATAAAGAAAATGTTGTATAGATATATAATGCCATTACCGATATATAATGCCTTGTTGTATGTTTTATTTGGATTTGTGCTTTCATCTAGTTGCTCTGTGTGTTTTTATGGAAGAATTTGTGGAGACCAAAAGCCCATGCTGCCACCATCATCTACCCAGAATATATTTTCTATATGTATTTTAGGAAACATTAGATTAATTTTTACTATTCTTCGCAGCCAATAACCATTAATATTTACCTGAATATTTACCCTTCCTATTACTCCTCACCAAATGGGTGGTTAGTTTCTTTCAGCACTTTAAAGATGCCAAAGAAGCATTACAAGAAATGGTAAAGATATTTTCTAAAAATTGAACAGTATCAGTAACATAGCAATTAAAGTTTAATCAATATATGTGAACAAAATTATTTGCTTCCATGATATTGAAAATATTTATAGGTAGACTGCAGATAGTATTATACCATTTCTTGTTGAATCTCTTAATCATTAAAAGTGAACTTAAAAACTTGCTTATGTAGGCTTAGTTAAAATAACGTTTATTCTTTTCTAAAAAAATTATAGACTTCATTTATTATACATTTTCCTATCTTATTTTCCAAAAGAAAAAGTGGGTTTATATAACAATAATATTGTAGTTCTTTAGAAACTCATAAATTAGTCATTATTTTCGGAGTATAGAAATTATAAACAGAGTTTGTGGAAATACTGTTATTCTGAAAGTTTTCCCCAGTATTGAAAATAAAGTTTACCATAAAAAAGGCTTTACAAATTTCTTAGTGAACTTTAATCTTTTTTGTTTAATAGTTATAAAATATTATTAAAATTTTAAAATACTATTAAAATAAAAAATATTACTATTAAAATTTTAAAATATTATTAATAAACATAGGAAACATTTTTCAAGGTAAGAAAATAATTATACCACTGAAATGGAGTTTTAGTTTCTTAACTATCACTCATATATAAGTATAACCTGGTATCTAAAAGGAAAACAAGGAAAGTGAAACACAGACGAGAATTTTCAAAGCTACTGACATTTAAGCACAAACCAAGGGAAGACTAGCAAAAGAATATGGCAATTTTACCTAATGTTCCCTCCAAATCACTCGACTTTTTTATTAAAATGGAAGTTTTATTAAAATTTGATTTATTATATTTATTGTAGTTTCCGCCCTAATTTTCTTCTTATTGGAATTTAGATTGACACCAGATAAAGCCTAGTGGAGAATGCAAATGGCACATGAAATCAGCCTTTTTGAAATAATTATAACAAAAACATCAAGGGTTTTTTTTTTTTTACAACAGAACTATTTGACAAAATAACTATATTTTCCGTTAACAAGCCTTTTTTAAAAACGTGATTAGCATAGTTGTTGCTGGCTTAACGATGGGAATAATGTAAGACATAATTTCTACCTCAGAATCATTTAACTCCAAATCTAGCTATAGTCATGGGATGAATAGATTGTTTTGTATTTACATGATGAACATGATATAAATACGAGAAGAAATTGAGGTGGAGTTAATTAAGTAAGGCTTTCCCTCTCTAAAAGATGACTTTTGAGTTAAAATATTAATTAATTAATGACTTGGTAGAGCTGTACGTAAGAATATTCTAGTTGAGAGGAATAGCCTGAGCAAGAAAGACCCGTAAAGAAAAATTCGGGAAGTGGATAATACATAGAAGTACTTAACAGCAATGGGTGCCTTGGAGAGCAAGGAAAGATAATTATAGAAAGATAGTGGAGACATTTTGGGAACAGAGGACCACATCTAGGCTGTTCACGGTTGTATCCCCATGTCCTAAGCTAGTGCACAGTCCTGCATAAATATTTGTTGAAATAAATTCATGTCATTCCTTCCATGGTTGGACCAAAATAGTAACTGTGCAAATGAAAAGGAATCACTTAATCATTCATTTATCCTCAACTCTGCTTTCAATGCCTGCCACAAAGGGAATAAAACATTGCCTGGTTCTACAGATCTTCACATTTTTCTGGAGGCTACAGAATGACAAAAATATATATAATTTGAGTGCATTTTGATGAGTTCAAAAGTAGAATGTTGAATAAAGTAGAAGGAGTAACTCTGTCAGAAACTTTTAGGAGAGGAAGTTTTATGGCTTGGTTGTTAGATATAGAAAATGAAAAAAAAAAGGTGAGAGAAAGTGAGTTTGAAAATCACTCCAAAGTTGGGCAGAACTGGGAACAATGTGGTTTCAGAAAAATTCTGGGAAATAGAAATAAGATGGTTACACTTAAACAATTATATTTAGAACGTCTTTTGGTTTATTTGCTGTGTAAACTACAGTGCGATGTGTATTTTTCTGGTTGAGAAATGGGGATGCGGCAGTGGTAGCTACATCAAAATGGGTTCATTGTTGGAGATTAACTAGTGCATCTGTCTCCCAATATGGCCTTACCCATATACACATCCTGTTCCTAGAAGATAAAGCAAACCAGCCCAACTTTACAGATGAGAATAACGCCATTCATAAGAAAAAGCAAACAATCCTGTTCTGAGGTCTGTGATTCCTTTCTTAACACTACTTGGTCTTAACAATCCTTGCTCTTGTTCTAACCTGCTACTCTGATTTTGGATCTTGGTCTTAACTTCAGCTTCCAAATTAGACCCACTTTATTCTCCATATTCCGACTGTTGACATCTCGTTGCAGCTTCACGTAATGGAGTGTTCGTGTTGATTCAATTCAATACACCAACCTCATGTTTAAAATACTTCCATCAGAAGAAAGGGATAAAGAAAGGGGGGTAATCAGAAGGGGGAATGAAGCATGAAAGACTATGGACTCTGGGAAACAAACTGAGGGCTTCAGAGGGGAGGGCGGTGGGGGAATGGGATAGGCCGGTGATGGGTAGTAAGGAGGGCACGTATTGCATGGTGCACTGGGTGTTATATGCAACTAATGAATCATCGAACTTTACATCAAAAACCAGGGATGTACTGTATGGTGACTAACATAATGTATTAAAAAATATTATTATAAAAAAATACTTCCATCAAATCGTTATATATAAGAAGTAGTTTTTGAAATAAGCAAGTTATTATGCTTAGAGTCTTCAACATAAGACGGAGTGATAACAGAGAAGTGGCTAGTGAATGAAGTGGTTAAAGATTACGGGGTAGGGGTGGGGAGTCAAAGGAAAACAGTCCATACACATAAACATACACTGACACACATACAGACACACACACACGTAAATGAACTGTATGAGGAAAAAAGAAATCTTATGCTAGTGCATTTAAAAAACTTAAATATGAAAATGCAAATTCTAAATAATTTCAGGAAAAACATTCAAATTTTCAATAACTTGCTGAGCTACAGCCACCTCTCCTTGTTGCCAAATGTGGAGGAAAGGCCAGTAGCATGAACTGTCACTAAGAAAGTTGTTTCTTGAAGATCTCCCCCAAGAGCCTCACACCACTTCTCAAGTGAGGCATGTTTTGGGTACTTGGCTATGTACTTCATATTGTTTCAAGGTAGAAGCAGGATAACTGAACATTAGAAGTTTTCCTGAAAGGGTATAAAATAAATTATTTGGTAATCTCTAAAAGGAACTAGAGTAACCTTTCTGAGGTATTCAGAACACCATGAAAAAATGGCCCCTGTGCCTTGAAAAAAAAATGAATGAGAATTTAATGAAAATCAGATCATAAACCCAAGTAAAATTAAGCTATAGGTGACAATGGACCTTTAAGAAAATTAATGTACTTGGCCTTTGCAGCCTATTTCCTTTTTCTACACATGTATCTATGTTAGTAGATATTTATATACAATTAGCCTAGTGATATGAACTGGTGGAAGCGGGGAAAATAACTATTGTGGAAACATTTGCTGTGAGAATCATCATCTCCATATACAAACTATTTTAAAATACTTTACAATACTGAATTAAACTCTTAAAAAACCTTTAAAACAAAGAATTAATGTGACATAATCACATTCTTAATAGAGTTTTATTTTCTCATATTCCTTTAATTCTCTTACTGAATTGAAACTTAATAGGTTTCTTTTAGAAACTTGATTATCATGATGCAATAGTAGTTTTATAATAACAAAATCCATTGCAAAATTAAGTAATCATGGCTGAAATACATTTGTTCGTGTTTGTAGGCAACAATGTTTTATCATTAGCTGAAATCATCTCCGTATTTTTCACTCTAAGTTAATTAGACTATCACACATTTAAGAAACTGGAAATGTATCAATTTATTGCAATTTCTGGCAATTCATTGTGTTTTGCTTTTCAGCCAGAATGTGTTCACTCAAATGTGAATGTACATCTTTTGAAAAGCAAGTAATATCAAAGTGACTGTGTTAATTACTGTCCAATGTTTCTGTTACAAGTAAATGTAAATATAAAAAATCCAGGTACCAGGTGTCTTTGTCTATGCAAGGAACGTTCTCAAATGAGCACAAAGAATCAAAAATATAAAACACTCCAAATTATATTCTGATTACTATTGGTGTCAATCAACAAATGTCAGAGATTCTAGACACATAGTTCCAATTATAACTTATAAGCCCTCTGACTTCTCATTTTCTCCAGCACCTGCTAATTTTGGGGAGTCTTGCTCTCTTGCCTCAGAAGAACCCTTTTAGCCACAACATATTCTGTTTCCTTATCACAAACCCAATCATCTTCACCCTCATTTTATTAACTCCTTCGCAACAGGTCTTCCTATACAACAGTACCTTGTTTCCCTAGGATGAATAATCCTAAGTAAATCCAAGTAAATAAAAAGTGAATGTCAAAAGTGTTCTTTAAGCACATTATAGAACTTTGGTAAATTGTTTCTTCCAAAAAAATAGAGTATGGCAATGTGTTAACCTTCATAATGTGAGTCCTATATTTTTGATTTATTTAAGGAAATTTTCAAGGATGATTTTGAGCCTATACCATTTTTGCCTTAATGTGCTATCTGTAGATACTTTGTATAATATATTTACTCTCCTGTAATTATTTATCACTTCCAATGTCTGTTTTATATACCAATGCATTCCTGGTGGCTGGCCAATAGCCCATTGTGCATACATGATCATTTGTTGGACTCGTGACGGGTTCTCTGAAACCTCATTAGGCTGTTCTATGCCACAGACTCATTGGAGGAGAGATATCTCACCCCTCTTTCACTAACGGGTAATGGTTAGAACTATTTTTCTAATCAATGAGCATATGAATGAGTAAAAGTAATTTTGGTTAGAAATTTTCATTTAGTAATATGTGCTACGGTTTCTTTTAGTTTTTGGAAAGAGATTTGACTTCTAAAATGTGGCCTCTTCTTCTCTGGAAACAGCCCCAGACTAAACGTGTAGATCCTCCAGTAAGTATATGAGGGTCATTTTCTTCCTGTAGATGTCCCAACAGTATATCCATATCACTCCAGCTACTGGCTAACAGTTTAGAGTGAAATAAATACAATGGCAGGTAGAGACTTGCCCTAGAAGGAACAGGTCAAGGATAGTGTTTAGAAACTTCACTGTTTTGGATAACAGAACTTAAAATGACCTGTCCACTTAGACTTGCCTCCATGGCATGTTTTTTTTTAATAGAATTTTTCACTCCCTTCCCAGATTAATTGCTTTCAGATCTTATATATTTGCAGGGACAATGTGACAAATGATAAAAACAAAATAAGGTCATTTTATTTGATTAAGGACAAGAGTGATTTATGCAAAATAGTATTAAAAATGACTATTTAAATTGTATATTGCCTGTGCTTTTCAGAATTAAAACAAAGTGCTATGACATGTAGAGATGATGGATGAGGGAGAGATGGAAAGCATATGAAGTAGCTGAAAACTTTTAAAAGGATATTCAGGATTTTTATATTACCTCATTAAACACCTAGAATCAATCTGTGAGACAGATAATATTAATTAATTTTTCAGATGAGAAAACAGAATCAGAGAGGGTTTGCTCAAGACCAGAGCTTAGGAGCCTCAGATCTAGAGTCTTATCAGGGCTGCTTGACCAGAAGACTGAGCTTCTGGCCACCACGAGGGACTTGTAAAAGGAAGGAAAATATCTTGATTGTTTAATCACATTCCTAACACATCATTTGCAGATGTAATTTTTGTAACATCGATCTCAATTTTCTACTCCTTCCACGCCCTTGTTATGCAGTCCCTGTAGGCAGAGTATTTCTATACCCTGCCATCAGGGTTTCTGATAAACCTTGTTTTGACTACTTAGAAGTGGAAGTGGTACTTCTAAGGAGAAAGCGTAAATTCGTCACATGGTTTGATTTTGCTGCCTTCATTCCTGCACTTTGTTAAGGCAACAGCATGTCTTGGGTCCAGCTGTTGGTTCAGCCAGAGCCTCTGAGAATGCAAGAGTGCAGACCCCTACACCACTCGCAGCCTGAAATAAGCCCAGTAGCAGAACTCCTCCCACCACTGGCATGGGATTTGCTGGGAAATAAATATCAAAGCCACTGATATTTGGGTGTTAGTGGATACACGGAATAATTTAGAGAAAGCAGACTAATCCATTTACCAAGCATCTAGG
Organism: Ailuropoda melanoleuca; assembly: GCF_002007445.2. Taxonomy (NCBI): domain Eukaryota; kingdom Metazoa; phylum Chordata; class Mammalia; order Carnivora; family Ursidae; genus Ailuropoda; species Ailuropoda melanoleuca. The sequence continues at coordinate 54,856,887 of NC_048226.1, forward strand.
AAATAGTCTCAGACCTAAATGGATACTTGGTAGCATTTTTACAATTAAAAAAAATTAACTAACTTGTCACAATTCTCTTTTAATGTATACGGAAAGTGGAAAGTTGTTCTAAAAATATTTTTCCAACCTATACAAAGTATTGTTTTTCAGCATAGTTTGATTGTCCTGATGCCAGAAAAGGGCTTCTGTGAAAGTATATATCCTCGCTATGGTCTTAGGTGATAGAAATTCATTCATTCTGTTTAAGCGTCACTTTCTCTGTGTAAGCACTTTTTATAAATATTACTGAGAGTGGTTACTCCTTATGTGAACAAAGCTTTACTATGCATGTGTTTATCAAAGTAAATTTCTCCATGATTGGACAGGCCTGGCACGGATCCAGGGCAATCAGTACTTACTGAATGGAAGGAAAGGATAGGAGCCTGAAAATAGACAGGAAAAGTGGCAGAGGCTGAGGAAGAAAAGAACTCTATTGTGACTTCGTTTGTATCACTATGATCACTTTATATCCTAATCTATAATGAGCAAATATATTCTTAGAGCTTGTGGATGCTCTGTGAGCATTTTAGTATATTTATTATGATATTTGAATAAGAATGATACATGCATACTCTAGATCATATAACTGACCACCTTGTAATTACATATATTAAACAATTTCTTTCAGTGTCAGAATTTGCAAATGTTTGTATCTGCATAGATTTGGCACCAAGTATCACAGCTGTAATTCCCCGGGCTGATGAGAAAACAGTCAGTGCTGAAGTTGGGCCACTGATACATTTGCGTCAAGTTAAAAGTTATAAGACTTCAAGTCACACAGGCCAAAGGAAGACTTCGCAATAGTTTAGCAAGAAAAGCAATATAATGCAGACATTAGGAGGATAGCTCTAAGGTATGAGATAGTTTAGAAGGCTAAAGAACCTGCATCCGATGCTGAGTTTTATTTTATACGTATAAGTCATAAGCCTAAGGAATCTGTACCTGATGCATGTGTAGAGTTTATACCCAGTTTCGTATTTGTATTTTAAGGAGTATAATAAATATAATCTAACTCAGCTCAACACTAAGGTCTGCAAGAATTTACTTTTCTTTTCTAGACTTCCGCTCATTAGAAGTAATACTGTTTTCAAAGCACATATATGCTTGGGAAGTGGTTGTTACACAGCCTACTGTTGACAAAACCCTGTTTTAATTTTATGGGAATTCTGATCTCTAAGAATAGCAGCTAAACTAATGATATCTGAGAGAATGTTTTGGTTCAAAATCCAGGAATCTTGAATAATATTCAGACTCTTCCAAAGGCAATTATTCAGTTTGGTGCAAAAAATAGCAAAAAAGGCTTTGATCCCAGACATGGGCATCTTTATGCCAAATTCTGAGAATATCGGCATGCATTCGAGGTGTTCACACTGTCATGCTGAAGAAAGAATTCCTTACCGAAGTTCAGCCCATCCTTAGCTGCTAACTTCCCTTGGCTTGTTATGCACACAACTGTTGCACCAATCAACCAGGTTGGCTTTTTCGGATGTTCTCCTACCCAGTTGGGTACCCGTTAGGTACCCTGTGGTACTCTTGAACTGCAACCCAGCCCCACCGCAGAGCTCAGTGAGACTCCCTCGCAACCTCCTCTTCTCCCTAGAATAGTACATGTTGTTCATTGGAATAGCTGAGTATTGGGGGCAATAAAGTAGCCCAGACTCTTGATGTGCTCATTTTAAACTGTTTTTGAAAATGATACTAGATCCAGAAATTGCATGCACAGAAATCTCTTTCTTGAAATTAAGCCAGCCGATGCACCTGCATTCCTGGCCAAATTCCCCTTGATTACCAGTGACCCCAGCCTTTCTGTATTGAAAAAAATGCATCAAACCCTTTTTCTCTTCTTTCAACTGACCTTTATGATTCATTTGAGGCTGTTGTTTCCTTGCGAAAGATATGGACTCTGCAAAACTGACATTTAAAAGGTGAGATGTCACTAATTGTGAACTGGCTTAGTTGTTTCATTTATAAGCTTTCTTTCAGTTGTAGATTAGTGCATTTCTTGTATTACATTTAAGAATAGTTTTTAAAAATTTGTTTTGGAATGATTGTCGCTATTTCTGTTAGCCTAACTGACTTCTGTACTATTTCTGTTAGCTGAAATCACTTCTGTGGGTTTAATTTATTTCCCAGTTTTGCAATTATCAGAGCGTTTTTTTTTCCTGGGTTTATGTTGACCTATATATACTAAAACTTGAATTTAAAATTTCTGGTCTCTGGAGATGAAAGTTCTCCTACAGAGATAATTAGGTAGTATGGATGTAGTTTTTCAACCTGTGCTGTAAATTTCAGTGAGGATTGTCCTCTATAATTACTTCTAGCACTTTCTGATTTTTGCCCTTGGTAACATGCTTTGAGCTCAGTAGCACCTGAAACACATCATTCTCTTCCCTGTGAAGGTCACTAGCCTTTACCCTCTGCACTGTACTTCAACTGTGAAGGAACACAATAACAGTCAACAATAACTTTAGGCCCTAAATAACATAATAAAATCACATTAAACACTAATCACATTTTCATGTAATTATCATCTTTTTTCCTGAAAACTAATAGGATGTTTATTAACAGAGGCCCAAAATAGCACTTTCCATTCATTCATATACAAAATCTAACATTTTTGTTGGAATTACTGAGACGTATTTTTTATTCATTTGGGGAAAAGATGATAAAATAGTATTTTTTTATTTTCATATTAGTAATTTGCATGAAGTGTTTCTGTAGCAAGTTTTTAAGTATTTAATGTAAGAATTATTTTGAAACCATACAAATGCACAGTATAAAAACATATAGAAATAATTGTACTTATGGAAGTAGGCGTGGAGTTTTCTTACAAGCAAAAAGGAATTACATTTAACCTCCTATACAACAACAAAATATATCTAAGGATAATCTCAAAAGCCAGAAATGAGACTCTTTTTGTCATTTATTTTTAAAATTTTGAAACCCCTCTCCTGGCTTTTGCCAGCAGTTTGGAAAATACTTACACCTGACAGAACTAAATTTGCAATTCCTGCTGATGCACTTTTCATGTAAATCATTTTGACTTTAGCTTATTAGATTAGACTATTGGTTAATAATAGGAGCATTAAGAGTGGTATAATAGAATGGGAAGTCTTAGTATATAATTACTGAGTCAAGAGTAATAAGGCAAAGATCTGGCTGATAAAAATAAAAATACTGTCAACAACAATGATATCTTATTTCAGAATATAAGGGATGCAGGTAGGGAAAAGTTAGATATCTCAGAATGTAACCCAACTAAGGTCAAGTACTTAAAATAGATAAAATCAGGTCAGAGCAGGAAGCTAGCACAGGTCACCTATGAAGGGACAAGGGGTGTGGGGACAGGAGACCACTCATAGACAAGGAGGGGTGGGTGATAAGTTGCCAGGGAGCTGTGAAGGCATAATGAGAGAGAGAGCACTGATCTCCAGTCACATAGAAACAAGTTATTGGGTTTTTTTAAGTTGCCAGAAACAGATATGACTGTGGCTAACTGAAGCAAAACCAGAGTTTATTAAATGGCTATGTGAGAGCTTACTGCAGCCATGAGAACACTGGAGAACCAGGCATGGAAAATGATGAATCTAAAGCAACTGCAAAGTATAAAAAGTATGACTACTTTCTGGACTCCTGGGGGCACATTTTCAGTTTTCATTCTTTTTTTTTTTTAAGATTTTATTTATTTTATTTGAGAGAGAGAGCAGGGGGAAGGGCAGAAGGAGAAGGAGAGGCAGAGAATCTCAAGCAGACTCCGTGCTGAGCATGGAGCCCGATGTGGGGCTGGATCACACGACCCTGAGATCACAACTAGAGCCAAAACCAAGAGTCAGACGCTCAACTGACTGTGCCTCCCAGGTGCCTGTCAGTTTTCATTCTTATGCGCAATTCAGATTACAGAGTGTCCAAAGGCGAAGCTTGGTTACCCATCTACCTCTGCAAAGAGAAGGGCAACACACCTTGAATCAAGTTCCCACTGGGCTTTAAACAATAGAAGAGGCAGTTTCTCAAAAGAAGAAATCACTAAAACCAAAAAAAAAGGTGAAGTGAATCTGCGTAACAATGGGCAACAACGACAAATAATAATAGTAATGATAATAGCAACAAAAGGTACAAACTGTCTAGTGCCAGGGATAAATGTATAGACATGTAAAATACAATAATAGAAGCACCATAGCATGGGGTATAATGATATTTTTATTAAGAAATCCACCATGACAATTCATTCATTTACTCATTGCTATTTTAGTTTCTTAATTGTGATTAATGTCTGTAGCAGTGTTTTTCTCCCCCTAACACCTAGTGTGTTTCTTTGCCAGAGAGTTACCTTCTCCTGGGAGACTTACCGCTTACTGTGCATTCAAAAAAAAAATCTGGTTCGGTGTAATACAGATTAGGTAAATCTTGTATCCGTTGCGAATGAGAATGGAGGACAGATTTCAAAGTCAAGAAGAGAGGAGATCGTAGGCACAGATGCCCAGAGAGACTATAACAGAGAAGCAGTCCAGCACCCTGCTTATCTAATTGGGGAAAGATACTCTAAGACAGGACTTCAACTCAGTCTGAGAACTTTCAGATTCAGGACTGTTGGTTTGATCAGTTAGCTGTTCTCACTTTCTGGATCTCTCTATCACTGAATCCTTTCTACTAGATTTTGTGTCTATGAAGCAAAGGTATCATCTCTGTGGTTGAGTGCAACAGTAGTCTGAAATCTTAGAAATTTCCCATGTTTTTCAGAAGATTCTCCCTTTCTTATTTTAATGAATTGCTATTAAATACCTAGATCAGGGAGTAGATCAAGAATTATGTTAATTAATGCCAGTCTCTGGAAATCTAATCCTTCTTAAACCAGGGACCTGACCGTAGTAGGATTTAAGATTACATATGCTATTGCATTTTTTCTTCTGTATGTGATAGAGCTGTGAAAAAGACCATGAAAACCTCTCACTGAAAATACCAAAGTTAACAAGTGTCAGCTAATCTAATTTTTAAATTAGAACTAGGTATATATGAATACTTAAAGAATATGTAAAGAATAATGTCTAGGTAATGGCTCCAGTAAAGAAAAAAAATAGCACACATAAATTGTGTTTCATTCTGTGTTTCTCTTTGTAAACCTAATGGCTAAAGGAGCTGTGTTGTTAAGGTCATTAGAAAATCATCCAAGGGCTTTGAAGTATTACTGAAGCCTGTATCTATGAACTGTTTTCAGGTAGGCCTTTTGGATTTCCCCTGAGCAGGGATTCTCTGATTTCAGTATATAAGGTGGTTTTGTCTACTGACATTTCACAGAGACCCACAGTTAGGCCAAGCTTCAGAAGCTATAGCCCAATATAACTTCCAAGTATTTGCTCATCTCCTCTGCTTACATTAATGATTGAATGCATAAAACTCAATAGCCAGACCCTCTTGGATTCAAATCCTGACCACATCACTTACTAGTTGGGTAACTTCGTGAACCATATGCCTCTGAGTCTGCTTCCTTGTAACTAGCAGAATGGTGAATCTAGAAAGTACCTGTCCCACGCATGTAAAATGGTTAGCTGGGTACTGGTGCATACTGAGCATTCGAAAGGTATGAGCTGTTCCTACATCATTGTTCAGTTCAACAGGCTTCTCTTCTTAGAGTCATTCTAGAAGAGTTCCATTTGAATGACCCTTGTTTTGGTTTGGATAAATTCGACAATTATAGGAAACTGATATAACTTTGTTATTTAATGTTCAGTAAGAGCCCCGTAGAAGATTGGTCATAGTCATTTCCTTAGTTTTGTCTGCATTTTGGCCTACGAGTCCCATTTTTTGTTGTTGTCTCCTATTGTTTGATTATTAGTAATCAAATCATGCAGTAGAGAAGAACAGCATCATTCCGTATATTTCTTGAAGTATTTAGCTTTACATATTGCATTCCTGGTGCAGGTGTAGATGTAATTTTGATATCCTTTAGACCTAGGAATAACTCAGATATTTACAATATAGATGTCTAAAGACATTGTATAACTTTTAGACTATAAGCTTCACAATGTCATATACCAGATATTCTCTAACTTATATATTACGGCCTCAACCCAGATGGGCTGGACCCTCAAAGGCAAGGGCAAGGAGAGCAATAAAAAGCTACTCGTGGGGTGCCTGGGTGGCTCAGTTGGTTAAGCATCTGCCTTTGGCTCAGTCATGATCCCAGGGTCCTGAGATTGAGTCCCGCATCAGGCTCTCTGCTCAATGCGGAGTCTGCTTCTCCGTCTCCCTCTGCTCCTCTCCCCCACCCCCGACCTGCTCATGTTCTCTCTCTCTCTCTCTCAAACAAATTAATAAAATCTTAAAAAAAGAAGAAAGAAAAAAAGCTACTCCTGGCATAACTGTAACTCACACCAACTCAGAAAAAACTGTAACTCACACCAACTCAGAAAAGCCACTACAGGAATGAGTTGTGCCATCTCTCAGATCTCCCATTTCCTTCCACCAGAGGAAAGTTTGCCACTATCATGTAACCCCATCGATTGAGATTTATTTTATTTGCCTGTGGTGTTACTCATTGCACTGTCACTTGCATAAGGAGAGTGCACTGGAATTGACCATCAGGGTTAAAACCTGCCCAGCCCTTTCTGCTTCCTTGGAGTTATCTTCAGCACTGATGTTGATGCACTCCATTTTTAATGGTATCAAAACCAGAAGCAAAACCTATCTCATCCACATTATGACCACATCAACTCCAAATTCACCACTTTAATATTTCTCTAATACACTTATATTAATATAACTTAAAAATCATTTCATTATTATGAGATTTCTTTCCACACTTTTTAACCAAATTCTATTTATATGCATATTATATAATTGAATGAATTCCCTTAATCTGGTAAAATACATTTCTGAATCTCTCTAATCAATATTGACTATTAAGTGTTGCCAGCAATGCCTGTCCTGCTCACTGTTAAATTACAATCACCTTGCAGAGTGCTTGGCACATAATATATTTCCAGTCTATATTTGGTGATGAGAGGAATCAAGCAACTCTTTGTTCTAGAATGCATGGATGTCTTTAGGCTTTGGTATACAGCAATATTTAGAAGATAATTAGCATTGCATATCAGCTAGTTATTTAGTTTTATAAGACTTCTTATTTAAACAAACAAACAAATAAATAAATAATATTTGGGTCATCCATGTCAATTATCTTACTTGAAATGTCCACAGAAACACCAGCATGCTAAGTCAACTTCCTGTTTTATAATAGGTTGTGGCCAAAACAGCCAGATCAGATTGTGCAAATTAGTAGAGGTCAGTAACCTAGGACTGGAATGAATAATGGAGTTGAAGAAGCAAACAATAATATCAAAATGTTATGAAAAATCAATTCCAACCAGTTGTAATTAGGGCTCTGGCAAGCGGGCAAATGATAGTAACAGGGCAAGGTTCTCAGGCATTTGGCTTTACATGCAGCAGTGAGCAAAACTTGTGACCCAGGGGCTTTACCCCTCATGGGATCACAGGCAGGCAGGGCACTTAAAGAGTTGGAGAAGGAAGCTTATGAAGATGGAGACAAGCAGAGACCTCTGTGTCACTTTTCTCTTTATAAATCACTACTAATTACCTTAACCACCCCCTTGTTATATAGAGTGTGGTCTGCAGACCAGAAACATCTACTTTACAGAGAGAGACACCTGGGTCCAAATGATTACCTCCTGAACCGTAATCTGTATTTTTATAAAATCTCCAGGTAATTTTTGTGCATGTTATAGTTAGGAGAAGCATTATGTTGATCTCCCGAGATGATCAGACACTGGGAATACAATGCAGAGAAACCTTGGACACAGGCCTTACTCACCCTATGTGCGATATAGGAGCCTGTGATTTTATGGCAGAGTCCTTGGGATGTAGAGTCAGAATGCCTGGAAAGAGCGTGGCCTACAGAGAAGTGTGGCCTCTGGAAAGGGATTGCAGTCCCTGGTCAGTGGGCAGTCCTGAGGAGTACCTCCCTGATGATTCATTTATAGCAGATGAACTACACAGGGGAGCTGAATCTCCACCAGCTCTGAAGATGGGATAGCAGTGGCCTTGTAACCGAGAAACTTCCTGATGCCTTCAGCAGAGGACCAGAGAACTTGCCAGCTGGTGCATCACAGACCCATAGGAACAGAAAGTGCAGGTTATTTCTACATAAGAGTCTGTATCATCTTGACCTGATCCTCATACGAAAATAGGCTCATGAGAAAAAACAGAAACAAACGAACAAAACCAAGGCCCCTTAAGAGTGCTGCAAAATTATACAGAGAAAGACCAAGAGCAGTAATCACCACAGGCGTCTGCTGGGGAGAAAGAACAACTGGGGGAGGCCAGCTGTAACTTTCACCAAACAAAGATCATATCAAAAACAACTAGGAATCTACATCAAAAATATTTTGATTTAAAATTCAGTAAGTGAATTAAAGGATAAATACTGCTGAGAACTGATTAGAATCAGAATCTAGAATAAGAAATATTCCAAAACATAGAGCAAAATTACAAAGAGATAGAGGCCATGAGAAAAAAGGTAAGAGACAAGGCATTTCAAGGAAACACTTTACACAAAGGAAAAGTTAGAGATGGAGGAAAATCAATAAGGAAAGACATAATAGGGAAAATTTCCCTGAGTCTTCATATTGAAAGGGTTCCAGGAAAGCTTGAATACAAATGGAATGAGTTGGACATATCAAGCTAAAATTCTCCCAATACATACCTAAAAATAGAAGTTGCAAACTTTCTTTCAAAATTAAAACTAATTTAGAAAAAAAAAATAGTCTGACATCAGACTTCTCACTTGCAACACTGAAAGCTAGAAGCCAACAAAGTAACATCCATAGACTTAATACTGAATTTAAAAAGTTACCACAGAAGTATTACAGCCCAGCAAAAATGCCATTTATCTGTCAGGAAAAAAACCAAAACCAACTAAACAAAAAACTTGCAAGAAAACTAGCCCTAGAAACTATATCCATCATGCCTACCATTTGGTAAAAATACTCTTAAAGTTAACCTTTGTTAAAAGTACTCTTAATGGGGGGGGCGGTGCCTTGGTGACTCAGTCAGTTAAGCTTCTGCCTTCAGCTCAGGTCATGATCACGGGGTCCTAGGATCAAGTCCCACGTCGGGCTCCCTGCTCAGTGGGGAGTCTGCTTCTCCCTCTTCCTCTGCCCCTCCTCCTTCCTCTGCTGCCCCCCTCCCCTGCTCATGTTCTCTCTTTCTCTCTCTCTCTCAAATAATAAATAAATAAAATCTTTAAAAAAATACTCTTAATGAATCAGAGCAGAGACCTTAAGAAAGGAAAAGGTGATATGATAAGGAAACAGTAGTAAGCAATGAATAGTTGCAAAGTTCATTTGTGTGTGTGCTCATGTGCATGCCTGTGTGTGTTGTGTGTGTGTGTGACTCTACATGGATAATATTAGAATGGTAATTGGTAATAAAATTGCTAAATAAGATTTTTATAATAGAGGAAATAGACTTAAAGAAAATCTTAATAATTGTTTGGAATTAAGAGTTTTAAACAATCTCTGTAGAGCCAAGATGTGTCAGAGGAGGACAGTGTCAGTAGAGTAAAAGCATTCCACTGTGGGAAGGAGAGCCGGAAAAGGAAGAAATTCAGGGGAAACATTGTAAAGCTCATTGACTTGAAAAAGGGGAGGAGAATGGGGAAGGGTAGAGGTATTCAGTAGGTGGGGAAAACAGATATAGCTTATATTTTACTTTCATAAATTACAAACGTGTCTAATTATGACTGTGGAAGTGAGGAGCACGCATCTCATGGGATGGAAAAGGCAACTGGGTACAAGGTGCTTTTCAGTCATCAGAGTGGTGCCTCTGATTCAGCCACCCAGTAAAAAATCGGTTATCCGGAGTAGGAAGGAATATCACATAAGAAGATTTAATTTCAAGAGGGTTGTGTTATAGAATTAATTAAATTTTTCTAAGGAGACAGTAGACAAATGTTTAGTATCCGTTGTACTATCTGCCACTTAATCTAATAATCACAGCTTTAGAATTAAAAAACTCATGTGAACACTGTTTTTATTATATTTTTGCAACATGTCTGGTAATTTGGGGTTTCTTATTGTTTGGATTCTGGAACAGGAGCAGTTATTTTCATCAATCATCATTAATATGAAAAAGAAAATTAAAAATTCCCATTTTTAGAAGTGAAAGTTATCAGATGACTTGTCTACAAAAGATAATTTATCACGTTTACAGTCAGAATCTTTGAATACACATTGGAAAGTTCACTTTGAGCACATCTAAAATGATTTTAAACTTTTCATGAACTTGTTCAAATTTTCTTTTCAAAGTCGTCTGTGGGGCACCTTGCCTGCTCAATTGGTAGAGCATGCGACTCTTGGTCTCAGGTTTGTAAATTCAAGCCCCATGTTAGGTGTAGAGATTACTTAAAAATAAGATCTTCAGACAAAAAACAAATAATAGCCTGTTATTCTATGTGATTGTTAATCCTCTAGATACAAGTCTTCTAAAGTTTACTTGGCTAGATAAGAGACTATATTCAACTCATAAAGAAGGTTGTCAGGAAATAGAGTATGCGTGCCAATGTGGTATAACTGTACAAGATCACAGTTTCTTCATCTATGCCTCAATGTCTTCAGCTCTAAAATGGGTTTAACTGTGAACAATTGGAGTCCGTCCGCCTTCTCACACCTGAGTTTCTGCTGCTTCCAGCTGCTGTCAGTTCCTCCAAGGCCACAGAGGCCAGGAGGACAGGAAATTCCTTTAGTAGTTCTGTGTCAGGTCCCATCAGGTCTTGGAGCTAATCCACTCCAGGACATGTCTATCTCAAAAAAGGAACAAGAAGAGATGTCTTAATGGAGAAAACCTAAGAATGGTGAACGTATCCATTTATCCACTAATTTGCCACCAATCACCTAGGCACATGGAAGGGTTTGGGGATAAGGATGGGATGTGGTTGATAAAAAACAGAAATATTTTCCTTACTCCATAGTTACCATAATTATCACAGCAATTTCATCCAGCAAAGCCACACAATTATTAACAAACTCAAGTCATCTAAAATATAAAATACAGGTATAATCTCATAGAAACTGATATTAGAAATGAAAAATAATTACGTATGATTAATATAATTATATTCTCTAATTTGATGTCTTTTAAATAGTTAAGCGTGTGGATGAGTATAGTCTTTCTGCATTTAATCTGACTCTCTTAGAAAAATTTTGTGCAGAGGAACCTAAGGGAAAACTCTGTGCTTTATCTTAGAAACACCAGTAGTTTGGGACAGATGTAAAGCATTTAGTGTAAGCTAAACCTGAGTGATTCAACTGGGTAACTTTTTTTCCCCCTGATTCCCAGGGGTCAATATGTTGTGGTGAACTTAGATCTTTTCTTTGTTGTTTTTATGTTCACAAAATTGCTTTGCTAGAAATAAACCTCCTTTTCCTTAAACGGTGGTTAAAGATAATGTTTTAAAAGAAGACATCTCTGTTCTTTCAGTTTTAAGGCTTATAATGTTATAAATCCGTTGCTCATTTTAATAACATGATTCTGTATGTATTTGGGAGATATACTTTATTATAGATTTTGCCAAATGCTATGTTTAATTGCTTTGGTTTTTTTTATTTTTACATTGGAGGGCCATAAGTTTAACGATATGAAAAAATTTCAGTATGTACTCAGAAATTCCTAGATTTTTGCATTCGTGTGAAAGTGTACTTGAGAACTTTCCTGGAAAAGTTGAAGACATAGCTATACAATACAAAAAAAAAAGTCTTTGCATAAACTAATTTCAAGTGATGGGGCATTATTTTACAGTTGTCTTACCTCTTTCAGATTTAAATTTTCTAACCATGTTGGTTCTATCAGTTCCAGCTTTAAGATCAATATAATTGATGAAAAAAAGGTCAAAAAATAGAAGTTAAATAGTTCTGCCTTTCTCTATCATCTCTTGCTATAAATCTCCTTTTAGTAGGTGCTCTGTGAACTCAGAATAATGAATCTTAGAAAGCAAGAGGACATTAGATATCCTCAGCCCAATCTCATATTCTGTAGAAATGCCTCTCTATAATATCTGTTACAAGTAATTGTAATTTAATTTTTTTAAAGATTTTATTTATTTATTTGAGAGAGAAAGTGAGTGCATAAGCGGAGGGGAGGGGTAGAGGGAGAAGCAGACTCCTCACTGAGCAGGGAGCCTGATGTGGGCTCAATCCCAGGACCCTGAGATCATGACATGAGCCGAAGGCAGACACTCAACCTACTGAGCCACCTAGGTGCCCCTTTAATTTTTCTTTTAATTTCTTTTTTTAAATTGATATATAATTGACATTTATCATTGTGTAAGTTTAAGGCGTAAAACATTGACTTGAAACAGTTATATATTGTAGTATGATAACTACATTGTGTTAGCTAATACCTCTGTTATATCACATAATACCATTTCTTTCTTTTCATGCAACCAATTAGGGAGATTCTGCTTTTTAATGTATTAGCTTATGCAGCAAGCCTACAATTAATGAGGCTGACATGCCATAGCTACTCTAGCATGATGTGGAGGAGGGCATCCAAAGACTTAAGAGATTTAGAAACGTTGGACTGGATTTATCATGTGCAACTATGCTCCAGGAGAATGTCCAGAAGACATTGCCCTCAGTGAGGCTTTGAGAAATACATTATTGAGGGAATACCTGCATTCTTGAGCCTCCTTGGTTCCTCTCTTTTCATGGCCAGGCATAACTGCAGGGCAGGATTTTTTATTCTAGTACTATCAACATTTTGGACAGGATAATTCTTTGTTTTGAGGGCCTGATAAACTGGCCTCTACCTTCTGGATGCCAGTATTACCCTCCCCTGAATCATGACAATCAAAAATGCCTCCAGATAGTGCCAGTTGAGCTCTAGAGGAAACAAAATTAATCCTGGTTGAGAACCACTATTCTACAGGGTGACATCTGTATTAGTTTCCTATTGCTACCTCAACAAATTACCAGAGAGTCAGTAGTTTAAAACAACATAAATTTATTCTACTATATTTTAGGAAGTCAGAAATCTGAAATAAGGCTTACAGGGCTCAAACCAAGGCTACTTCCTTGTTGAGACGGCAGCAGAAAAGCTGTTTCTTGTCTCTTTCAGGTTCTAGAGACAGCTCACAGTCCCTTTCTTTATATTCAAAGCACAGTGTAGTCTCACCTCCTTCTGACCTCCTGTCATATTGGACCTACCTAGAAAATCCAGAATAATCTTTCCATCTCAAGATCCTTAACTATATCTACAAAGTCTATTTTACTGTGTAATGTAACATATTCACAGATATCTGATATTAGGATATGGACATCTTTGCAGAGAGGGAGGGAGGACATTATGCAACCTAGCCTACTACTATTAAAATGGGTTCCCTGATATCAATGAGAATTATAGGATCTCAGAGCAGCAAAAGTCCATGAGAAAGGTGGAAACAACTACTTTAAAGGGCAGCAGGGACATACAGATCATCAGAATACGTTGGCCCCTGGAGATCTTTGGAGGTAATTGATCATGGTGTCCCAAGCAAAATAAATGGACAGACCACTGCAGTATGACTTGATCTGTGTAACTGAAAAAGCTCTAGGTCTGGTAGCCGTAAACCTGACTCAAATATCTACAACGGTGAACCATGGCTCTTCACTCCCTTTCCAGACCTATGTCAATTCACAGATCCAGAGTTCCTTGATTTAAGGGGAGGCCAAGTCCCCTTGAGGAAGTACCTTGACCACTGGTGAAAGTACCCATCAGAACTCTCCCTCCAATCCTTCTCCAAAAAGATGTGGTCCATTTATGTACATGTGTAATTTTGACCCATTTACAAAGTGACAGGCTGCTAGTGTTGAGTGGGGCCCAGAAAAAGAGAAGGCTCTGCAGCAGGTTCAGGCTGCAGTTTAAGCTTCCCTACCAAAAAGGCCTCATTATCTAGCAGATCCAATGATGATACTTGAAGTATCCATGGCAAAGAGGATGCCTGTGTGGAACCTCTAGCAAGCAGACCTCTGGGTTTTGGCCTATATATATGTGTGTGCCATCTTCTGCAAATAATTACCCACCTTTTGAGAAACAGCTCTGGTTTCTATGGGGCCTTGCTAGAGACCAAGGACTAACCATGGAATGTCACATGTTCACACAGCCTGAGCTGCCCAACATGAAATGGTCATTGTCTGACTCACTTAGCCAGACGGTTGGGCATGGCCAGCAGGAATCTGTTGGGAAATGCAAATGGTATAAAAGAGATCAAGTTTGGACAGATTCAGGAAGTTCTGGAAGGTAAAGTGATTTGCAAGAGCAGGTGTTTGGGACTCCTTGGACACAAACCATGGAGCGATTTTAGCTAGGTATTTTTAAAAAATATCTGAAGCACAGCCATTCCTAAGGACAAATTTAGTCAGCTTTCCTGAAGCTGCTCTTGAGTAGGCCTTATTTCCACACTGGTGCAGGGAGGTGATTAAGAGTCACATTAATTTGGATTCAAAGTTTAACTCTGCTATTTATTTACACTGTGAATCTTGAATGCATAACTGTTCTGAGCTGCCTCATTTTCCTCATCTTGAAAATATGGGTAATACCACCTACCTCAAAGGATTATTAAGATTAAGTAATTTGTATAACATAAATATAACATCATAAATTTTTAAGTTTCCTTCTTTTCTTTATCTCATCCTTCCTCCAGTAACTTAAAAGAGGATTAATTGCCTTGTGCCTTAATACATTGAACACAAAACCAATTCATTTGAATTAGGTCAGGCAAAAGTTCACTCATTTGGCTACTAATATCCATCCATAATGGAAGTATTATGGTGTGTATTTTATCATAGAGGCCATTAAACTGTAGGCCATTTCGATGTCTTTAGAAGAAAGAATGATGATCTTGAATTGCATAGAACATTTCATGCTTTCTCATGCTATACTCTCTACTCTTTGCCTTTTTAAGAGAAGGTACTCCAGCAACAAAAGAATTTTTAAACTATATCCTGATGATATTTTGCTATATTGGAACAAAAAACTAACACCCAAATAAAGCACACTGTGAAAAAGTGATGGGACAGGGTATGGACTATGAAAAAACAATCAAAACAGTGAGATATGGTCTTGAATTAGAAACTGAATTTAAATATTGAATGATTTTAGAAACTATGGCAATACCAAAGATTTTTTTTATTTCTTTACATATGCTAGAATCACTTTTCTGTTTGATATACATTATACTTATTATATAACTGTAGTCACTTTTGCTTTCCTTAGACATTTTATTCATGTACTTAAAAAAGCATATTTGACCCTCTGGATGTCTATTCAGAAATAACATAACTAAATGAGATTTCATACCCATGATTTTTTTTCAGACGCTGTAGACTTTTATAGTTCAATTATGCAAGTTAATGACGGGGCAGACTCAGACAACCAGTCCTGAGAGTAAATAACACAAAATTTACTGGGTAATATGGGATTTAAAAAAAAAAAAAACTGAAATAAGAGCCAGCCAACAAAATACAGTTTTTTTTAAAACCAAGAATTATTTTTGGATAAGTAATTTAAATTATTGAAACTCACTGGGCCTCAGTTTCCCCAACTTTTCAAAATAAGAGAGTTAATGCTATTTTCTACAACCAACATACTCTTGAGTTTGTGATTATATTAGGTTTTTCAAAGTGACTGTGTTTATTTATCTGAATATGATTATCTTATTTACAGTTCCTTTTTAAACTTCTCCCATCTCCTAGAACAACTTCTTTCCATTCCTCATTTTCCTTGAATATGGACCTAATCACATCTTAGAGTAATTCAAATTATCAGCCTAAGAATTGAACTACATCATTACTTGCTCTCACTTTTTCTTCATGATTTCTGTAGAACTGAGAGGCCCACTAGTGGTTTGGTTTCAAAGACCTTCCGAGGTCTTTCTGGGCTATGCAGTGTATTTGAAAAAACACTTAGACCATCAGGACCCCTTGAAAGCCTCGTAGTAGTAGTAGTTTACACAAAATGTTTACATTGGTGTTTGCTATTGGTATAATAATTGGAAGTTTTTTGCAATATAGAGATGAGTGGTTCTCAAAATTTGAGTTGTGTCAAATAATATGTTAAATTTTTAAAGACCCAATTCCTGCCCCAGATTTACCGGGATGGGGAGAGTGTTGAGAGTGGGGGAGACAGCTTTATTTTTAATAGGCTCCCTGCTAGATTCTGATCCATCACATTTACCAGTATTTATGGCCCAAGTATTGGCACATCTTCTTACTTGATTATAGCAATCATATAATGTATTCTCTGAACTAAGGCTGCTTTGAGAGTGAAAAAGTGTTCTATTTAATAATTATGCCAGTATGGAAGGCATAAAACAGAACTTCTGGGACAAACCAGGACCAATACTCAACACATAATCTTTTTTGTAGGACCACCAAAATTCTCCCTTCATATCCTGTTGCATCACTTCATACATAAAATAAAAACCCTACAACAGTATACTTCCATTACCTTCTGTTGCCCTTCCTCAGCTATTTTTTCATGTTTTACTTTACATATATTGTTAATGCATAATATATTATTATCTTTGTTTTAAACTTTTTGCTTTACACAATTAAGAAACTTAAAATTTGGAAAATATTTTGTACTGATCCACATATTTACCATTTCCAGTGTTCTTCATTTCTTTATTTAGACCCAGATTCCCCTCTGGTGCTTTTTTTTTTCTCCATCTGAAAAACATCATGCAGATCTGCTGGCAATAAATCTCTTAGCTTCTGGTTTATGAAAACTTTGTCTGAATTCTTGAAGGACAGTTTTGCTGGATATAGAATTTTAGCTTGACAGGTTTTTTTTTTATCTGCTCTTTCAAAATGTCATTCTGTTAATTTCTGACTCACATAATTTCTGATGAGACAGTTATAAAAATCTTTGCTCCTATGTATTAAAAAAAAGTCTTCTTTCATCAGGTTGCTTTTAAGATTTTCTGTTTTTCATTGGTTTTCAGCAGTTTGATTAGGATTCACTTTGGTATGGCTGTCTTTTAGTTTATCTAGCTTAGGGTTTTGACAGGTTTATTGGCTTCATTGAATTTAGAATATTTTTCAAATACACTTTCTCTTTTCCCTTCTTCTTGAACTCCAACTTATGTATTTTAAACATCTTGATATTTTTTAGAAAGTTTCTGAAGTACCTGTCATTTTTTTTCTATTTATTTTTCTCTGTGATTCAGTTTGGATATTTAATACTGCTGTGTCTTCACTGATTTATTTGGGATAGTGTCCAATTAACTATTAATCCCATCTATTAAGTCCTTCACTTCTTCCAAAGAAGTTCTATTTGGCTTTTTTTTTTTTACTATACCTTTCATTACCTCTTCATTACATTCATGTTTTCCTTTAAATCTTGAGCTGGCTTGTAATGCCTTTTTTGAAGTCCATGCTGAAAACAAACAATCTGATTTAAAAATGGCCAAAGACCTTAACAAACACTTCACCAAAGTCATATGTCATCATCAGAGAAATGCAAATTAAAACAACAATGAGATACTGCTACATACTTATTAGGATGGCGAAGAACTTCAAGGAGAAGACCTCTTTGCATACTTCTGGATCTCTTTCTCCACAGAGCTCCATTTTCTCCAGTCCTTTGCTGTAGATATCCCAACTGCCTTCTCAACTCAAAAAGATTACTCTGTCTGCTCAGCTGCCTCTCTTGCTTGCCCTTCCTATGCAGTGATCTAGCAAGTGCCTCCTGGCAGGAAGCTGAGGGGGTTATTGTAAGACTGACTTCAGATGTCCTTTTTCTTGGTGTTCTCAGTCCTGTGTTGTATGCTGTTCAATGTCTGAACATGTTTGTTTCATATAAATTGTTCAGGTTTTTCGTCGTTTATGGCAGTAGGTCAAAGTGATTGTAGCAACTCTGTCATGGGTGAAAATGGGAATAAATATTGCCTTATTTTGCATTTTTAAAACCATCAACAAAACTAAATATTTGGGTATGTCTCCGTTATTTTGTCCTCAGACTAAACTTGATTAAGAATTTTCATCATATTCTTATCTTTTGTGTCCGTAATTGAACCATTGGTTATGTGACATATAAAAGTTTCTGGAATGCAGAAAATTCTGACTCTTTTCTCCCAGTATCACAATAATCACAATAAGATTTTGCTTTCATTTCATTCCCTTGACAATAGAGAGGTCTTTATCCTCAGATTCGGGAATTAAAAAGAAAAAAAATTGACTATGGTTTATAATAATATTATATTTTTATTTTACAGTTGAAATTAAAAGTCTATTCTATTTGTTTAAAATATTTCTATTTATTTTCCTACTGAATCTCCCATTAAAATCTCATGTATGTCTGTTGCTTATTTATAAGTCAAAACTAAGTATGTGTGTCTATTGTTTGTTTAAAATCAAATATAAATTTAAAAATACTGTATTTGAAAAACATGCCTTTATGTGAAATAGTGAAAGTTCATTTTTAAAATCCTTTAAAATGTAACTAAAGATAGTTTGAAAGACTGGCTTCTTTCCATAGAATCCCAGAACAGGCACTGTTGCTTTTCTTGAGCTTGGTTTGAGAATTCATTTTTCCATGAGACAATTTACTTTACATTTTTAGGCATTAGCACTGGTCAATAATTGTCTAGCGCAGCATGGAAAATATTCTTCTTCACAAGATGGAGGAGGACGGTTCAGTCAATAAAGGATCATTCTTTGGGGGGTTGTCCTGCTGATGCAGCAGAAGCTTGCTCTTAATGCACAGGTATATCAGCGAGTACCTTTGTGCCATAATGGATACAGACTTGGACATTCCCTTCTTTACTTATTAAGCAGGTCAAGATTATAGGAGAGAATTCTCTCTTGCATAGCCAAGACTCTGTATTAGAAAATTTAAAGAAGAAAAAGAAAGAAAGAAAGAAAGAAAGAAAGAAAGAAAGAAAGAAAGAGAAAGAAAGAAAGAAAGAAAGAAAGAAAGAAAGAAAGAAAGAAAGAAGAAAGAAAGAAAGAAAGAAAGAAAGAAAGAAAGAAAGAAAGAAAGAAAATTAAGAGAAGTGATATCAGCAACCTAGCTTCTGAGATAGCAAGTGATTGAAGGCAGCTTCAGGTTTGATTACTGCACTTTTTAGAAATCAAATTAAGAGAAGTGATATCAGCAACCTAGCTTCTGAGATAGCAAGTGATTGAAGGCAGCTTCAGGTTTGATTACTGCACTTTTTAGAAATCAAAATACTGGATGCAAACCAAGTGAGTATTTTATCACATCCTGCATTAATTATAAAAAAGAGGAATATTTTATAGTAGTTTACCCACTAGTTAATATTTAAAATGTAAAGTGTTATAGTTGTAGATTTAATTATAAAATAATGGACCATAGATTTAATCATAAATAATGGACCATAAGCAACAGTGTATTTTTTTCTTCAATCATTTACTTGTCGGTTTGAAAAAAAAAAAAGACTCGTTAAAACTTTCCTTTAAGACTAAAGAAGTGAACAACTTTTATTTATGTATACTGTAAAACTTTTGTTTTTTCTTCACCTTAAAATGATAAATAAAACAAGCAATGAACTTAAGGATTAAGGAATACTATAAAGAAGATCTTTAAAAAGATGTATTTTGATTACTATAAATAAAACGTAGTTCCACAGTTAGATGTTTAGGTTTATTTCACATTGCGTGAGAACACATGGCTGGAGTTTAGAAAAATTGTGCCAACTTTTATTTTGCCCGGGACTATAGACAAATCAGTAGCTGAATGGGATGGCAGATGCATTTGGACTTCTTGTAGTCAAAACTGATGTCTTTAGGTTGACAGGTGTCACCACTCCCAGGAGCTGTATGGCTGGAGGTGAAGGCCACAGTCTCTGGTAGCAGACTGCTTAAAACTGAATCCCACGTTTGCTTAATGTGTGACCTAGGGCACATTACTCAGTGCCTTCCTGTATTTATCTGTAAAATATAGGGGATCATAGTATCTACTGTCTAGCCTTTGTGTAAGGGTTAAATGAATATCTTGTATTGCCTGAAATGATACCTGGCATATCACGTATGTCAGCAGCAATTTTAATAATTCTAGTAGCAATAATAATAGAAATATATTTCACCTGCCTGGCTCCTAAAGACATTTGAACTTGTAACAGAAGCTCTAAACCTTAGACTTTTACACTGTTCCAGAACATAATGATGGGTGGCTATTGGCAGAAATTCTGGCCAATCTGCTTTCTGTTCTATAGGCATCTACTTCTTTTTTTTGTAATTGCGCCTCCTTGACTGTCTTCTTGTTCACTGAACTTTTGACTGTACATAGAGGCTGACAGGTGTTTTCCCAGAGGTGACACCAACTGCTTCCCACAGCTGTTATCTGACAGCATTCAGGTCTTTCTGAGGAGAGCGCGTGATGGAAAGGCCATCAGACAAGCAAGCCAACAGTTGCATTTGGCATAATTACATACTTCTCGAGGGAAGGAAACAGTCAATCTCACAGTTTTTAGTCAGGCTGACACTATCCACCTATTTTGCAAGGTACATTCACAAAGTTCAAATAGTTGATTGACTGAAGCTGAGAAGAAAAGGCTAAATGTCAGGCTTTTAAGATGAAACTGGTGGCAGCTCTCAAGCAGCCTGGCAGACAGAGTGAAGTCTGGAGTTAAGAGTGACAGAGGAACAAATGGCGGGTGGTAAAGAGAAGCCTTTGTGAGTGGAAGAAAAGAGTCAGCCTGTGGTTAGAGTGTGCACGGGTTTTGATTAGGGGTAGAAAGGCTAAAATGTATACTGATTTACATGTGCACAGTTATTTTAACATTCAAAGAGAAACTTCCACAATGTAACTGTAATAAATCTTGAAATCTTCTTATTTTTGAAATGTCAATGTATTCTTCTATTTTTTAACAGTTCCTAAGATATTGAGATTCTGTTTGAAGATCATTTTATTTATTACATTTTTATCATGCTGGTCTCTGCTTTAAAAGGTGTGAATAATGTGAAATTTAAGAAACAAAAGAAATGAGCAAAAGGAAAAAAATGAGAGAGAGACAAATCAAGAAATAGACTCTTAACTATAGAGAACAAACAGATGGTTATCAGAGGGGAGGGTTGGGAAGAGGGGTTAAATAGCGGATGGGGATTAAGGAGTGCACCTGTCGTGATGAGCACAGGGTGATGTACAAAAGTGTTGAATCATTCTGTTGTACACCTGAAGCTAACAAAACACTGTATGCTAACTCACTGTAATCAAAATAAAGACTTCAGATAAAACTTTAAAAAATAAAAATAAAAAAATAAAAATAAAAATAAAAGGTGTGAAAATCTAGGAAAATATAAATCAATTACATTGATAAGAGGTCAAAGGGGCAAGAAAATAAATTTAAAGTTAATGAGAAAATATGTGAAAAGTTTTGATTCAAGCTATTTTAGTGTAAAAACAAAGAATTTAAAATAATGAGAATTTTAAATAGTCACAACAAAATAGTAAATAAAGCATCTTTGCTTTAATAAAATTCACCATCTGATGTGACAGCATTAGCTTTACTGTGTGTGTTTCTAAAACTAGGTCTTTTTTTTCTCCTTATTTTAGAGTGATAGCAATTAAAATTCACCAATTAGTGACTTGGGTTATAGATGTCATTAGAAAACTAAAATTAGTTGTCTTCCTTTTCATAATTGCCGAAAATTGTGACAAGATGAGGATTATTAATTAGATTCCACTCTATTTCTTTATTTACTAAGTGTCTAAGTTTTTAAAGAAAGAATAATGGTTTAGTCTAGTTCTGTCCAATAGATGTATCAGTTGAAGCACAGTTAAATATTAAATCTTCAGGAGTCAAAACAACAATAATAATTAAAAGGACACAGGTGAAAATTACTTTGTGAAATATTTTATGTAACCCGCTATCCAAAATATTATCATTTCAATGTGTAATAAATGTAAAAACTATTGAGACAATGTCCAAAATATTATTTTGGTGGTGAATCTGTGTAAATTATTAATGAGGTTTTTTTTACATCTCTTTTCATACATAGTTTTCTTTTTTTTTTAAGATTTTATTTATTTATTCGACGGAGAGAGAGAGAGCCAGTGAGAGAGGGAACACAAGCAGGGAGAGTAGGAGAGGAAGAAGCAGGCTCCCAGTGAATCAGGGAGCCCGATGCAGGGTCGATCCCAGGACCCTGGGATCACGCCCTGAGCCCAAGGCAGACGCTTAACGACTGAGCCACCCAGGCGCCCCCATGCTTAGTTTTCAAACTCTGGTGTGTATTTCACACTTAGGCACAGTTCAATATAGTCACTAGCCACACGTGACTAATGACTAACAACCATAATCAACAGCACAGATTAAGATCATTTTACTTTCATTCCATTCTTTCATTCATTATGTTCTTGAAATCCATAAATGAAATATTAATTGTAGATGTATTTTATAGTCTATATGACACACTAAACTATATTTTCAAGTTCTTTTTAGTCTTGGTCTATTTCAGCTAAAGAATGTCTGCTGTTAGAGGTATATCTTTGCATTGTGATTATTGTTAAAATTGTTAAAAACATTGTTCTAATTGCTATTGCTGCAGAACAGATCACCC
This sequence comes from Ailuropoda melanoleuca, assembly GCF_002007445.2. Classification (NCBI taxonomy): domain Eukaryota; kingdom Metazoa; phylum Chordata; class Mammalia; order Carnivora; family Ursidae; genus Ailuropoda; species Ailuropoda melanoleuca. The sequence continues at coordinate 54,879,497 of NC_048226.1, forward strand.
CAAATTTTATCAAGATAAGACAACAGTTTTATTATGCTCACAGATTGTATGGTCAGTATTTAAAAGGGCAGAACTAGAGTGGTGTGTTTCTGATACACAAATTTGGAGCCTTGAATGCGAGACTAGATGCTGTATAATGGCTCAATGCCTGGGAGCTGGAGTCATCTGGAATCTCTGTTCATTCACACATCTGGTGTCTAATCTGGGATAATGCAAAGGTAGGAACTGCCACCTATAGCATCTACTCGGGGCCTCTCAGTGTGGCCTGGCCTTCTCACAGCATGGTGACTCCATGGCTAGGCTTTTCATGTGCAGACTCTGGGCTCCAAGGGCAGGTGTTCCAGCAAGTAAGACCCAAGTTGCATTGCCTCATAGGGCTTAGCCTCAGAAGTACCACAGTGTCATTTCCTCTCCTTTCTATTGGTTCCAGATGAGCCAGATTCAAAGGACGTTGACATAGGCCTCACCTCTCCATTTGAATATAAAAAAAACATGAGATCATGTTTTAAAACGACCACATAATTTTGCTTTCTGAAACTTTGCTTCCCTATATCCATAGCTGTGTGTGATGTACAAAACCTGCTCAGTTTTTGTCTATTGTAACTTCAGATGTTCACTCACTGTACACAGAGACTCACCGGAGTTTCAATTTCTGTATGCCCAGAGTGACATAATGCCATCGTGTTGCACACATAATTTATAGAATTGTGAGGACTGCATTAACTGATAACATAGCAAGTATTCTGCAGAGGGTTGGCACACCGTATGTGCTCAATAACTTTGAGGTTTAAGTGTCTCTGAGAGCTATTAATATAACAATGAATCTTTAAGGTCCAGCTCCACCTCTTGCAACAAGTTTTGCCTTAATTAAATTACTGAAATTCTCTAAGCCTCTATTTCTCTTTTGTTACTGAAGATATTAATAGCCCATTTTATAGGATATTAATATTATCAAATGGAATAATCCATATAAAATGCATATTATAGTGTCTGGTACACAGTAAGCAATGTAGTTTATGAGAATTTGTCCAGAAGTTTTAAATATGACAAATTTCTAAATAGATTATTCCATGGAGAAAAGACTTTTAATCAACAATGGAGTAGTTATCTATTCCGTTCAATAGAGAGAGGACAATTCTGGAGCAGTTTAATTATGATGTATTTTATTACATAAGATCATTTGTGTTCTTGAAATAGTCTAAGACTAATCATATCAAGTAAATTTCTAAGTTGGTATTAATCATCACTGGGAATCTGTTGAAAACATTTATATAAAATTAGGATAATTAGGTGTCTTTTTACATGACCGATTCTTACCTTAGTATAAAACATTAAGAAAATACTTCCACACAAAGCTTCATTTTGATTTCCTTATCTATAAATTACAGTGTATCCGAGTCCTTCTTAAATGGCTAAGAAATCGCTGGTGGTTTTGCTGTTCATGTATGTATAACCATACCCTCATACTCCAACAATGATTCTCACAACTTAAAACTGGTTAATTTTGACCAATAAATATCAAAGAAATGCTTGAATTGTAATGATAACTACTGTTACAGCAAATGTAACTTGGACTTTCATTCAAGTTATACTTCTATTTTCTGAATAGTGCAAAGGCATAAATCCACGAAGAATCATACTCTCCTGGAAATGGTGTATCAGGCTGGCGTTGGCGTGTTAACCACAGCTCTTCCCCAGTCCTACAATGTAACTGAAATAAAGTGCATTTGCTTGTTAAAGGATCTCTGGGCTGTCAGTTCTTCACATGGCCCAGTTGATTTGTACTACTACAAATATTGAGTATTTTCTGGAACATTACTATTATCCTCCTATTTATAGTTCACAGATGATGGTAAGAAAGCTATTTAAAAATCCAGAGGCACCTGGGTGGCACAGCGGTTAAGCGTCTGCCTTCGGCTCAGGGTGTGATCCTGGCGTTATGGGATCGAGCCCCACATCAGGCTCCTCTGCTGGAAGCCTGCTTCTTCCTCTCCCACTCCCCATGCTTGTGGTACCTCTCTCGCTGGCTGTCTCTCTCTCTGTCAAATAAATAAATAAAATCTTTTTAAAAAAATAAAAAATAAAAAAAAATTAAAATCTGGATGGTGTTCAGTGAAAACATCAGTAAGAGAGAGCTGTATTCTTGTCCTCTCTCACTGCTAACAAAATAACTGACTTTGAACTTGTCCCCAACCCCTGAATAATGGTCACTGTGGCCTAGACCCTATAAGGGCAATTATCAACAAATAATTTCATAAAATATGCTATAGATTTGTAATTACCAATGTTAAATATACAATTTTAATACACTAAAAGCTGCATGTAGTTTGGAATGCTGTGAGATACTATTTTAAACTTCCTTTACTCCTAAATAATCAATGACATTCTTGACTTATTTCCTGAACTCCATCCAGTTGCACACTAAGACATTGAGCTGCCTTAGTAACAGACATCAATGATAGCAATTTGGTCTTTGATTTCCTTGTCCTTGTATTCTGTTTTTCTGGTAAAACTGATCCAACATTTTCTTGATCTTCTGACAAATAACAATGCTCTTTTCATGAAATAAAATAACTTTATAGACTTCTTACTCTTCAGTTCACATGTGAACTTACTGAAATCAGAATCGTGGCTGGCTAAGCTAAGAATGCTTTCAGATTGTTGAGTTGGAATGTTTTCCAAATTAAGTGTTGATTTCCTGAGTATAAGTAATAAAATCAGTTGATGAAAACTGTATCTGAATGTAGTAAACTTTCTTCCTATTTACTTTCATATCTTATAATGATCTTTAAATTGTTTTATATTTCTGGGACGCCTGGGTGGCTCAGTCAGTTAAGCGTCGACTCTTGATTTTGGCTCAGGTCTGGTCTCACGGTTGTGAGATCAAGGCCCATATTGGGGCTCTATCGCTCTGCTTCTTCCTTCCTCCCTCTCTCTAAAATAATAATAATAATAGTAAAAATAAATTGTTTTATATTTCTGATAGAGTGAAGGAAAATCCCTACGTTATTATAAAACTTACTAAAAAAAAACCTAATATTTTTTGTGAAATAGTATTGCTTAGGTGCCAGGCATTGATTAGAGGTTAAAATATCTTGAATTGAATTACTAAATCCTTACAATAACTTGTGATGTAAATTATCACTGAAGAGTCAAGAAAACAGAGGCTTAGAATAGGGGAGCTTACTAGCCGAAGTTTTTCAGTTGGAAGGTTCAGAGCTTGAATATAACCCATGATTGCAAAGTTTAGCTAACTCACATATTAAATGATAGTGGATATATTTTTAATTAGAAAAAAAATCTGGATGATACCAGAACAGATTGTATGGCAGAACACATACAGAGGAGTTTGTAGAAACAAATGTACCACAGTCACAAAAATGTTTACCTTTCTTAAATGTCTTTAGATATTTAATATTTAATAAATATATTTAGGGATATATTCAATTTAATGGGGATTTATCATTATTATTATTCTTTTAAAAAGTTATTAATATTTGAGTGTATTTTCTTTCAAGTTTCCTTTGCCATGAAATAATATCATTTTGTAATCACTTGAGATATGCAGAAGCAAAAGAAACTTGACTAAAGCATGTGTTAAAAATTCATGAATCAAAAAAAAAAAAGGAAGAAAGATCATATAGTGATAATAGGTCCACTAAGACACATCTCTTTTCATCTCTTCATATGTTCTTAGGATCATAAAGAAACTGCTAGAAAGGTGATTTTTCACATCCATTAAAAGCTTTTTATGAATAGTTTTCCCTAGAGCAACTCTGTTCTATGCCATGTTACTCAGAATCTAGGGTAATGCAAACCTTGTTTCTGCCTTACTAGTTGTTAGTGATTAATGTATTCAGGGTCCTTCCTTGACTTGAGACATTTGTGTCAACCTTCTCCCAGAATGTGTGCTTGAGTTCTTATGGCTGTTATGGGTATTTTTTTATAATGGTGACGAAATTGCATTAAGCAGTTTAGAATCTCTCACTTTCCTTTTAAGTATTAGGTATTGATGTATATGCCATGATGTCACTCATTCTTTCCTGAATGCATTAACCTTAACTCTCTGTGTTTATGTCTGGTCTGTCTGTCTAATTTGGAATAAAAGCCCTCTGGGAAAAGTCTAATTTGGCACTGTGTACATTCTAAAGTCATTGGATGAGCTCAGTAAATGTTTATTAATGAATATAATTGTCAACATTATTAGTGGAATTATTGATTCATAGTAGTGATAATAAGATGCATTTATTATTACTGGAAGGGGGTACTAGACCTAAGTGTTCTTAACGAGGAAAATACAGTTAACGTGTGTGTGTGTATACATTATGTGTAAACGCATACACATACACATATATTACATATACATATAAGTGTATAGTCAACAGCTATTGTTTTTCATGTCCACATTGTAATAGAAAATATTTTTAGATGAACATTTTATTCTTCAGCTAAATATACTTTAATAATCATGAAAATAAGCCAAAATACATCTACATGTTGTTTGCAATGTCACTTTAGTTAATTTTGAAAATGCTTATTTTATCTGTATTAACACATGCTAAATGCACCTAGTCACCTGCTGCATATTGGAAACAAAGGAGAAACAAGAAACAGCCCCTGTCTTCAATGTGCCCATCATGCAAGGTGCACACCAGTGAGGAGGCACTTGCACTCCAGGCTGCTGAATGCTGGACATGGCGTCAAGTGTGGGAAAAGGAAAGGTGCGGAATCCCTTAGGAAGTTTGCTTTTTTAGAATACTTTCCTGATTCCAGTAGGGGACTCGCCTTGTTGACACTACCACGTGCTAGCCAAATTTAGGCTCCAAAAGAAACTTAAGAGGTATTTGATTTCCATTTTCACACAAGAAAACCAACTCGGGAGAATTTATGATGAACATCTAAGATTACAGACCAGACGTTTGAATTCAGTTTTGCCATACTTGAGGCCGACATTCTGTCTCCTTAATCACTCCCTGAATAAAGCCTGAAGATCCAATCAGTTAGAAAATTAGGAAGATTTCCCTCTTTTGATGTATTAATAAATGTATAATGAACCTATAATTTGAACTATTGATAGTTATTGTCCATAGAAGATTAACAACTGATTAAATGCTCAATCCTAAACTAATATGGTAAAGTTGAGCTGGAAAGTCATACTAAGTAATGTTTTAATGTTTTCTTTTCTTTAAAAAACTGTCCATTGCAGATTTCTTTTGGTCCTGGGGCTAAAGTTTACCCCATACTCCTATTTTTTAATAAATATATCTCATGGCCTGATAACGCTCTGGACTTATCGGAGACGCATGTTCTTTCATATGCTTTGACCCAGTATGATTGGAGTACACCATAATATATTTTTGTGATCCCTGCATCACTGTAAGAAAATTATATGACTCATTTTGGTTCACTTTGTCTGGATTAAGGAGCAACATTGGTGTCTTAGCTGTCCAAGCCTGAAAAATGGATTTCTACTAAACGTATCATTAAGCACGACAATCAGTGACTTCAGCACAGGCTCCAAGTAGCAATACTTGTGCTTGAGGAGAAAAAAAGTAGAGATATAGCACAGTTAAATGCAAATTTATTTTGACTTGATATTGCCTTTTATCTGTTCATAGAACGGAGGGGTTATAGAATAAAATGACATCGAAAGTGGACCTTTTCTTCACTCATTCTGATGGCAAAACTGAAATACAGCCTTTTTCAGCTAAATGTTAAGAGTGTCAGATTAGATTTTCTGATGATTTCTAGGTTAACTTAAGTCACAAGCTTCTTTGAGATGGAATAGCAAGAAAATAAGTCCTAGAGAATCATTCATTTTTAAGACATTGATAATTGACTTTAACCTGCAATCTATTTCGTCTTCAGAGTGATCACATTGAATTTCAGAAGCATTGTATTACTTTTTAAATGTTATTTTCAAATATTGGTCCCACAAATTGTGTTCTAGCAGTACTTGTTCCATAAGATATAATAAATAAAAATAAGTAGCTTATATTTTAAAATTGTGTAAACAGAATTAAGTATTTTTTTTTGTGTAACACTTCAGAATTTTTCATCTCCGAGGGAAAAGTTATAGTATGCAGCAGTACCAAACTGATTTCAGTAGGAGAACTTTTATGATTCAAAACCAAAATGAAGGGTTTTTCCAAGCAAAACACTGTCACATGCTGTAGTTATTAACTGAAATTTTAAATTAAGTACTTATATGTATATAAAACTTAAGGACCAATTGAATGGGACTCTCTAGATGTCTCAGATTATTGCTGAAACTCCAAAATCGAGAACAACAGATAATTAATAGTCCACAATCTGCTAAGAATGTCTAAGCACATTCATAACTGACAACAGATTTTAACTTTCTATCAACCCGTATAAGAGAGGTCCAGAAATCCGACAGAATGGTGGGAGAAAGCCACAGAAGTAGAGTTGTCAGCTTCATGGAGAATATTGTGTGATTTCATATGCTCTCTTCTATTTTCTGCTGATGCCACCCCCCAACACACACATATGAACACACACAGAAGCAGAATGGTGCTTTCTCCTCTAAGCTAAGGGAACCATCTTTAAAACTGGGGGGTCTACTGAAAGGTCCAGGGTAGCATCATTCTTCTCAGTTGATGAAGTGCTCAGCCTTAGAAATGTCTTGGACTAACGTTGTATTTGAGGAACACTCAGTAAGATTATTCTTGAGAGAGCTTGGCCCAGCTCATTATGTTAAGGAATGTACATGAACGTAGTGACTGTTACCCCAATATAGGACTAATTCTAATCATTGACAATGACTCTAATGCTGTAAGATCTCCTGGAGATATATTCCAGGGACCTGAGAGGGATTCCCTAAAACATATTGGACATACAGATTTGAGAAAAATAAAGCTTTTTTCTAATTGTACCTTATTAGATTCAGCCTAATATGCCAGTTATAGACATTACATTTAATTTCCATGTTATTAATTTTATGTTAAATTATCAAGTTATTGTATTGTTTAGCTAAAATAATACAAATTTACTAACTTCAGTTGAGATTGATTTTACAACGAACTTAGAAGTAGCATATATTGTAAATACACAAGTGCATAATTTATATAAAATATTTTATAAAATATTAAAGAACATAATTCATTGGGAAAATATATATTTTAGAACATCAGATTATGTATCAGGAAAATACTTTTAAACAGCTAATATGTATTTTATTATTTTAATTCATAGCCAAGAACCCAACTATTAGTCACATTCAGCTGATAATATCTGGTAATGTCAGAACCAGAGGGCTAATGGCAACTTAAATTAGCTATCTGTGTGAAATTTTAGGAGAAGAACAATAAGAATGCCAAAAGGGAAAAGGAAACGTGAATATAAAATAAACTCAGACATTCTGTTTTGTAAAATTATTAAAAATTCACATATAATATTTCTATATCATGTAGCTGGTGGCAAAGACATCAATCATCATATTATCTGTACATTGAACATGATAAATTGATTGTGTTCTAATGAAAGGATCTAATTACTTAGAGAAGTGAAGAGAACATATGAAAGCTCTTTAGCTCCAGTAGCCATACATTATCATTAATAACACTGAACACTATGTGGTTTAATTCCTCTGCTCTGAACACTTTGGAACACACAGTCTTCCTAACTCATTTCTTTAGAGGGAGGTCAGATAATTAATTTATCATCTTCCTAAAAATAACAAGGAGAAATATCACCTGAAATCCATGCAATGGTATTCAGAGGTTTTGTACTTCAATTTTTTCTTCAGTTCTTGCTAAACTTCCACAGGTAAATAACATTAAGCTTATGTATACTCATTGGTTCAATATGTAATTGTAAAGCTCATTCAGTAATTTTTGTAGCATGTCCTGTGATCATAAAATTACGTTAAAACCTTGCTCTAGCCATAAAACAGAATCAAGATTCAAAATTATTTCAACAGGCTGGAATTCAAGGTCGAAATCAGTAAGATAAAATTTAACAGGGGAAACGAAACCTTGTGTATCTGGGCTTAAATGATCATTTGTGCAAATGTCACATAGGGAGATGTATGCTGAGATATGAATGGCTGAATAAGAGCTCAGTTGAGAGTGAGATTAGACAACGTTTGAAGGATGCTTCTGCAGAAGGAGGATTAGAGCTGTAAGCAGGTGAGACTATAGAATTTCACTTTAGGCAATTTTTAATTCAAGAAATAATATGTTAACAGCCACAGCTATCAAATACAGAAATGGGTGTTTTGGGGGTGCCTGGGTGGCACAGTGGTTAAGCATCTGCTTTCGGCTCAGGGCATGATCCAGGCGTTATGGGATCGAGCCCCACATCAGGCTCCTCTGCTATGAGCCTGCTTCTTCCTCCCACTCCCCCTGCTTGTGTTCCCTCTCTCACTGGCTGTCTCTATCTCTGTCGAATAAATAAATAAAATCTTTAAAAAAAAAAAAAGAAAAGAAAGAAATGGGTGTTTTGCAAAGTAGTGAGTGCCTTCTCTGTGGTGTCCTTGGATACTTCCAAGCAATGACTGTATGTGTCATGAAAGCTGATTATATAAAAGGCATTTCTGCAATCAAATCTGGAAGAAATAATTAACTCTAAGTTTCCTGCATTGTATTTTTTTCTCTCTTATGTGACCCACCGACACTCTCATTGGCATTTATATTCTGTCTTATTAAGTATAAGTATTCTTATAGATGTCTAGTTCATTTCTAGATTTATTTTCCTGGGATAGTAAGTTCTGAAAGATTGGTAACTGCATTTTACTTACATCGCTATGTCCTGTAGAAGGCCTAGGGGAGGGGGTGGGGGATTGGGATAGTCTGGTGATGGATATTAAGGAGGGTACATATTGAATGGAGCACTGGGTGTTATACGCAAATAATGAATCATGGAACACTACAACAAAAACTAAGGATGTACTGTATGGTGACTAACATAACATAATAAAAATTATTATTAAAAATGTATTAATTAGTTAAAACTTTTAAAAAGATAAAAAAATTTTAAACAAACAAAAAAGAAGCCTTGAAGTAAAAGCACAACAAAAACTTTGGGTATATTATGAAATTAATATATAATAACACTTTCTTGAACAACATATAAGAGAAATATTTACAGTATTATAATGACGTTTTCATGAGAGATGCCTTCCAAGAACTATGCAGAGTCTGGGTGGTTTTACCCAATTTACATGCTAACAAGTTAGCCTATCTCAGTTTGAGGGATGCTGTATCAACACCCAAGATTCTTGGGTCAGAGGATACTGCAATTTCATAATGTTAACAAAAGACCCAAGACTCCTGGATTAGAGACAGAGGATTTGATTACTCACAATACAACAAAAAGCACGAGAATCAGCATATGTTGGTCAGTTCCTCAAACCATCATAGCACAGAGAAGTAACACAGATGAGGTAAGAGTGTGCATGCATACCCAAGTGGTTGTTATTACAGGACAGAGCTTGCTTAGGGAGCCCTAAATATTTTATAATGGGTAGTAACTGGTTTTCTTCTGCTCCAAAGGGAGAAAATAGGATCCTATCTTCCTAGGCTGTTTGCTGTACAAAGGTCTTTGAAGAGATAGTTCAAAGAAAGTTTAGTTAGTATCTCTCATAAGACATACAGAAACACAAGAGACCCATAGAGAACTGTCTCCTGACGATATAATTCATAAAATCCTTCTACGTTGTGAAAAAAAAGGGGCACATTTTGAGCCAGACTTTGGTGTAGCACTGTGTGATAATGATGGGGGAAAGAAAGAACATGGAAAATTCATGGAAAATGAAATTTACACATCCACTGTGTCAGAAGTGACCTCAAAACTATGAATTATCATTAGATAATTTGAACTTAGTATCTACCGTGACAGTCCTCTGAATCTCATGATATTTGTGGCTTTTATTTATTGTTAGGACACCTCTGATTCTACCTTCACGATGGTTTATTTCTCTTTTGTTGTTCAGTTGCTACTTTTGTACCTTTGTTCATCTGTGCTATAGCTTTTATTTTATTGGCCACATAAGTGAGCAGCTAACCTGAGCATTTGTTTGGGAGGGAGGGCTGGTGGTCCTAATCAGGATGGAAGACTTAAAAAAAAGAAAGAAAGTGGGGCGCCTGGGTGGCACAGCGGTTAAGCGTCTGCCTTCGGCTCAGGGCATGATCCCGGCGTTATGGGACGGAGCTCCACATCAGGCTCCTCTGCTGTGAGCCTGGCTTCTTCCTCTCCCACTCCCCCTGCTTGTGTTCCCTCTCTCACTGGCTGTCTCTATCTCTCTCAAATAAATAAATAAAATCTAAAAAAAAAAAGAAAAAGAAAGAAAGAAAGAAAGAAAGAAAGAAAGAAAGAAAGAAAGAAAGAAAGAAAAAGAAAAAAAAGTAAAAACAAAACAAACAAAAATACCCATGATCTATAAAATACAATTTCTGAAAACTCAGGTCCTCTATAAGGGTTCTGTAATTTGCTTGGTTTCCATACCTCAGACCAGCAATTCTATTTAAAAGCCATAGGAAGATGATAGTAGATGTTATCATGAAAATACACAGGGACAGAACTCTTTTTTACTTTAAAAGTTTTAGAGATAAGTTTCTTTTTGAAAATAACAGTTTTCATTCTATGCAGAAATAACCAAGGCTTTCATTCTCTTTTTTATTTTCTCTATAGATAGACACAGTTTGTAAATTGATACAGACCTGACTATTTAAGATATCCAAAATATATTGTTTTAAATTTCTTTAAAGTCTTTTGAACTTTTTGCTATAAATAATCACTAATTTTAATCTCACTGAATCTGTTGTCATCATTAACATCAAACACTATAAAAAGTTCAATTGAATGTGGACTTTTGAATACAATTGAACAAAAATAATTAATGATCCCCAAGTCAAGTATATGATTAAAATGGGATTTATTATCTCACAGTAGCACCTGGAACAGAGGAAAGAGCCAATAACTTTCATTAAACTGAGCTTACTGGGTTTATGAGGACAAAGAATTAAAATTACAACTTTCATAAAGTGTTCCAATAATCATAAAAAGAATTAAATATCATATTTTTGTTATTAAATTTATTTCTGCCTTTATCACCCTTCTATTGGCACAAAAGAATAAAGATACTGTCCACTAATAGATAAGCATTGCCTCATGTAATATACACATTTTTAGCTTATAACATATTCGAAGATCACTGAGACATGCTTCTTGGGTGAATGTACTGCATTGCTGATCTCTAAAACTACATTAAGAGCACCAACATTGGACTCCACGTTACTTTATCACGTGACTGTTTTTACACTTCATCTACGTATAACAAATTTTTAAATATATTTGTTTGGATCTTATCCTTTCACTTTCAAATAAGAATAATGAAATGACTACTCTGTTCATTTCAGGGGAAAAACAGAAAAGGATCTATTTAAAGATTAGACTGAGGTTCCAGAAACTACAGACTGGCCCTTGTTCTTTCAGTGTAATGAAGTGGTTCTGAGTACAGATTGGTGAAAAGAGAAGTGAGTGGAATTCTGAGTCTACCCCTAACTCTTTGTGCTGATTACAGGAGGTTACTTAATCACACCAATTTGGTCCTCAGTTTCCTCCTGTTTAATGGGGACGATACCTACCAGATTAGGGTCATGCACACAAATGATACAATATATACAAAGGACTGAGTGCATCTTCTTGCACATATTAAACCATATGATTTCAGCTTTTCTGGGTCTCAGTTTCCTCAACTCTAAAAATAGGATTGAACTATATGACCTCTAAGGATTTTTTAGCTCTAACTTAATATGCAAATTTGTGCATCCTCTTGGATTTTTATTTAGGGTTCCCCATTTGCTATTACCTGTGGTTCTGCTCAGTTTTGCTATCTTTCTAAAACAATTTTTTAAACCCTTGGACTGTGTAAGATCTAGGGACTAGAACATAAATGTATGGTTATAAATGTATTCCATGCTATCACAACAGTTGTCTAATATCCAGAGGTAGCATGTGGGCATTTTTCATGCATAATCTTGCTACTTTCCTGACTCTGCGTCACATTTGATAACTAAATCACTAATGAGAACAGTAGAGAGAGAGGGAGGTGGGGAAGGTGGCAGGTTGAGATTGAACATGTCCAGGATTCCACAGCCTGGGTACTCTGAGATTATCATTGTAAAGAATGGGGATAGGGTATGACAGACACTATAGGCATCTAACAGAATTAGAGTTCTGAGATGCAGATTCTGTTTTCACTGAGAACAGCTGTTGACATGCAGAAATGAGCCTCACATATGTAAAGTCCAATTGACCAACCATTATTAGGTAATAAACTCCATTGTCTCCTAAAGTCTAGACATATCTGATACTACGTTAGTCTTAAAGTAGTTTAGAAACTCTTTTTCAGCATGAAAGTTGGTAGTAAGTGGTATCTCTAATATCTTTAATCAGAAAATTACCGGAGAGGTAATTTAGGATTTATATGGGAGGCATATTATTCAATAATTACCTATTTTAATAAAAAGTATATCCGTCTTTTGAGGTCATAACTGTAGAGGTTTTAATTTTAGGTGGGAAGAATAATACCCATACATATAGATAACTAACAACTTCATGGCCAATGTACTGTGTAGGAGCTCAGCAGGCTTCCTCTCTGGCAGGCCGATATATTTACAAATGCGGGACTCGTACTGGGTCATTGTCGATATATCTGATATATCCCACTCATTTCCCTAGATTGTAAGTAGCTAGAGGACCATATCTTAGCCATGGATATAACACTGGAACATATAAAACCCCATTATCTGTACCACTGAGTGAATATATGTGCTGAAACAAAATGAAGTTGGTCACTTGATTTTCTCTATTATCTAAAAATCTTGAAAGTCATAGTCGTATCTCTTAAATGAATATCTTAGTGTCTTTTGAAATATTTCATTTAAAAAACTGGTTCTTTCTCTGAAAGATCTTTAGTAGTTTCCTAAATTGGGACCTATAGGGTTCATTTGAGTAGCATTGGGGCTTTTTTCCTTGGCTTCCGTGAAAATACTCTGAGCATCTTCTATCTCAGCAGCTCAGTGTTATATGAAAAGTAAGTTGGTCTGCCTCTCTCCTTCCATCATGTGGGGAACGCCTTTCTTCTTCCTTATAGAACCTTATAAAATGTGCCTTTCTCCATCAGGCTTTCTTGAAATCCCCAACACAACTAGTTTAAATGTCATCTCAGCTAACAGTATTTTGTGAACAGTTCTGCTATAGTAGTCTTCAATTTGTGTTATAGCCTGTTATCTCTGTTTTGTCTCCTTTGTTAAACTGTGGATTACCTCATTCAACCAACAGCAAACATCTCTTGGTAATGTCAGAATGAGGATGCCTTCTTGGATTCCTGCACATTGACTGGGTTACTTGGAGTGGAAGGGACGAACAAACCACAAACTCTCTCTCATGTTTGATTGCACCCAGCCCATATGATAATGAACAGAATGGAGTACTTTAAAAATTATGACCTACTAAATATTATTTCCAAAAAGCCAACTCCTGTGTTAACCCTACCCTATATCATTACCAAAGGAAGGAGCTATTTTTGCTCTTCTCAGAACTGGCTGATTGTCACTGCGACAAGGTTGTAGAATATACCTGCTTCTAAAAATACTTATTCTTTACCATACCACATAATTAAAAATTTGTCTCTGCGTTTTAAGTGATCTGTATGCTAAGGACAGAGAGAGTATACACTGATCAAATGTTATAATTTTGTTACTTTTTTTTTAAGATTTTATTTATTTATTTGACAGAGACAGCCAGCGAGAGAGGGAACACAAGCAGGGGGAGTGGGAGAGGAAGAAGCAGGCTCCCAGAGGAGGAGCCTGATGTGGGGCTCGATCCCAGAATGCCAGGATCACGCCCTGAGCTGAAGGCAGACACTTAACGACTGAGCCACCCAGGCTCAGTTACTTTCAAGTGTTCACATTAGAGATATCCCATGGTATCTTTAATACCATACTTTTAAAAATTGTGTTTCTGTAAACGTCTGGGTTCCCAAGGTGAAATTGGTTCCCTTAAAAGAAAGTTGAGGCCACAGTGGATTTATTTTATATGTACAGTGTGTCACCTTTGGACACTGTATTAGTGTCCTAGGGCCACTGTAACAGAGTATCACAAACTGGGTGGCTAAAACAATAGAAATTTATTTTCTAACAGTTCTTGAGGTTAACAGTCTGAAATGAAGGTGTCAGCAGTATTGGTTCATTCTGAGCCTCTGGTGACAGCCAGCAATCCTTGGTGTCCCTTGGCTTGTAGTTGAATCACTACAACCTCAGCCTTGTCACATGCCATTTTTCCTGTGCATCTGTGTCTCTTCTTTTAAGGTAACCAGTCATGTTGGATTAGGGCTCACCCTAATTATTTTATTTTAACCTGGCAAAGACGCTGTTTCCAAATATAGTCACATACACTAGGTACTAGGGATCAGGATTTGAACTAATTTATTCAGATCAAACACAGTGTGTCCAAAATATATGTGTTCAGCAGACATAATTCCACCCTTAACAGGCACCATTTGAAGGTTGAATCAGGATTTGTAATTCCAGGACCAGAAAAAACAAAGACAGACACTGTTTGAAATTCATAGCTTTAACTGTACTAACAAGCATTGCTGGGTGTTTCAAGGTCTTTTGTCTATGTGCATTGGTATATCAGTTTTATATTAGAACAGTTGGGCATAGCACACATCATAATCACACAAAAACTGTTTTAAATGAATTAACAGTTTTTATAGAAAGATCATTGAGCTTATAGTCTAGACACTTGATTTCACAGTAGATGCCATTGACAGCATGAATATTGAAACCTAGACTAGTCTCTTAACCCTTTCTATAGATTTTCAAAATTTAATTTGTTAGGAAAGAAGAGCAAGAAGATGCCTGTAGTATATATCGAACACATTGATTCTTTTTGAAGTAAAATTTGTAAATTATGTAAAAATATGAAAATCTTCACTTGAACCAAGTTGTCCCCCAGATAAGCTTATGGGAGTTTTCTGCTAAGCATCCACTGCTAACACCCAAGACAGGAATGTTTTCTGCTCCTTTGACTTCGGAATCTTCCCTTTAATTGTTATGAAAGCTTTCTGCATAATGGTATAGCTTCGTAACACAATCAGACGGTGTAGACTGTGAAATTGCAGGCATCTTCATGTAAGACCTTCTATTAGTATGTATGGATTCGTATAGTAGAGGCAAACATGTTATATGGTAACAAGGATGATTTCTTGAAATGGAAAATGTGGAAATGAGGGAGATAAGTATCTGTGTTACACAGCAGCATTCAAGGGAACAGGAGAAGACACTGCTATAATTTATGGACACTAAAAAGTCATTTAAAAACTGATGGGATCCAGCCTTTTCTTTTTTGTAATAGCTTTTTGAGGTATAATTCACATACCATACTATTCATCTATTTAAAGTGTATAGTTAATGATTTTTTGAGTATTGACAGAGTTGTGAAACTATCACTATAATCAGTTTTAGAACATTTTTATCACCCAAGTAAAGAGACCTCATACCCTTTAGCAGTGACTGTCCTCCATCTCCTGTCCTAGGCAATAGCTAATCTACTTTCTGTCTGTATATATTTGCCTGTTATGGACATTCCATATAAATGAAATCATACAACATGTGGTCTTTTGGGCAGTCTTCTTTCCCTTAGCATAATATTTTGTTTCATACGAGATATAGCATGGAGATATACATTTTATTTATCCATTTGACAGTTGATACACATTTTGGTTTTTCTACTATTTGGCTATTATGAATAATGTGCTGTGAAGATTTATGTACAAGTTCTTGTGTGCACGTTGGTTTTCATTTCTCTTGGGTACATACTTAGAAATGGAATTGCTGAGTCATATGGTAACTTTATGTTTAACTAGAATGACAAGACTGTTTTCTAAAGTATCACCATTTTACATTTTCACCAGCAATATTTAAGTGTTCCAATTTCTCCACATCCTTGGCAACACTTATTATTATCTGCTATGATTATAGCCAACCTGATAGATGTGAAACATTATCTCATCATTATTTCAATTTGCATTTCTCTGAAGGGTAGCTGATGATATTGAGCATCTTTTAATGCACTTATTGGCTATTTGCATACCTTCTTTGGAGAAATGCCAATTTTAATCAGATATATGATATAAAAATATTTTCCCGATTCTGTGCATCGGCTTTTCATTTTCGTGTTGATGTCCTTCAAAGCACAAAATTTTTAAAAATTTGTTTAAAAGGTTTTATTTATTTATTTGACAGAGAGAGACAGTGAGAGAGGGAACACAAGCAAGGGGAATGGGAGAGGGAGAAGCAGGCTTCCCGCTAAGTGGAGAGCCCAATGCAGGGCTCGATCCCAGGACCCTGGGATCATGACCTGAGCCAAAGGCAGATGCTTAAAGGCTGAGCCACCCAGGCACCCCAAATTTTTAAAATTTTGATGAACTCCTGTTTATCTATTTTGGGGGGTTGCATGTACTTTAGGTGTCATATCTAAGAAAACTGCTTAATCCAGTATCATGAAGATTTACATCTTTGTTTTCTTCTAAGAGTTTTATAGTTTTAGCTCTTACATTTAGGTCTTGTTCCATTTTGAGTTAATTTTTGTATATGGTATGAGGTAGGGGTTCAAATCCATTCTTTCTGCTTCTGTAATTCTTACTTTATCAACAACTTAATTCAGACTCACCTATATATCTAATCTTCTCTACCTCATGAATTCAGCTCATTCATAACTTCTGATTGATAATAGTTTCTGCAACACAAGCTTTCAGCTGTTTAACATTCTATGTGTTGTGTCTTAAAAACCTTAACTTCTAGTCTATCAACCGATAAACTCTCCACGCATCTCTAATTTCCAAATCAGAGTCCTGCAAAAGAAAATGTAGCTGGCACTAAACACCATGCTCTCTATTTGGGCAGAGCTTTTGAAAAGATCCATGGTGGATTATCAGTTGGCTTTTCTCCAGTAAAGGCACACACTTTTTGCATTTACCCTCTAATAGGGGATCATATGTAACAGAATGTGGACACTTCGTATATTATGTAGTGTGTGGCCATGTGCCTTCTCACAGAGCAGAAATCATGGACCTGTTAGAAGGTAAGCTTTCGATAGATCAGCCATTTGTGGTTTTATGTATCCAATGTAAACATCTATACACAGACTATTTATAATTTCATAAATTGTATTTTTTTTGGTCACCAGACTGATTAACTGATTCCTTTTTTAAAATTTATTTGACAGAGATAGAGACAGCCAGTGAGAGAGAGAACACAAGCAGGGGGAGTGGGAGAGGAAGAAGCAGGCTCATAGTGGAGGAGTCTGATGTGGGGCTCGATCCCATAACGCCAGGATCATGCCCTGAGCCGAAGGCAGACACTTAACCGCTGTGCCACCCAGGCGCCCCTAACTGATTCATTTAAAGCAGAGGTCATAATAGCTTATTCATTCTTCACCAGAGGCCTAGGGGAACACCACATATATTTCTTTGGCTTGAAATGAATTTTTCCTTTCCAAAGTGAATATCTTCCTTCACAGCTGCCTAAATTCAGGTCTAGTCTCCTTTTTCCTGGAATGAACACACCATTATATGCACCACTCTTTCCTGGAACCTTCTCATCTACTTGTTTACATTCAGCTTCCATGTGGCCGTGCCTCATAGCCCACTATTCTTTTTCTCACTGTCTCATTTATGGTAGTATTTACACCCATTTTAATGCCTTTTGTATCTCTTTCTGTATCAACTCCCACAATGCCTTCTTACCAATCTCAACATTTTTTACTTAGCTTCCTTTACATCCATATCTTGACCCCAATCCTCATTAGGTTTACAGATCTGGCTTCTCATTTTCCCAGCCCACTTTCAATATCATCTGTCAATCAATCCTGATAGCATTAACATCTCTGAAATAGTTATTCTCATTTAATAACTTTTTGTCAGAAATGGAAAGAATCATGATAGTCTACAATTAGACAAAATAGGATATTTTGAACAGTATAATCATGTTGCCTAACATTTAATGATGCACTGAAAAAAATTCTGTGTTATTAAATTATTCATCATAAGACAAAAAAAGGTTTTTTTTGGTCTTGAGTAGAAACTTTTTTTTAAGATTTTATGTATTTGAGAGAGAGAGAGTGAGTGGGAGGGAGTGGGAAAGAGAATCTGAAGCAGACTCCACACAGAGTGCAGAGCCCCATGCAGGACTCAATCCCACAACCATGAGATCACGACCTGAGCTGAAACCAAGAGTCGGGCACTCAACTGACTGATCCACCCAAGAACCCCCTTTAGGGCACCCAAGAGACTTTAAAGGTTTTATTTTATAACCAAGATTATACTGAAATCCATATATGAGTAAAAATAAACATAATTCAGTACGATTTCAGTATTCTGAGTATTTATTTTGCTATTAATAATTCTGGGGGCAAATAGCTGAAGCATTCTACTTTACCTAAAAAAATGTACTGACAGCAATCAACCTGAAAATTTTAATAGAGAATAAATTTTATTATAACAGCACAAATCATTATTCCTTCTTTCTGCCACAACCTTTACTTGAGGTAAAACCAAGTGTGCTTTTGGCTAACATAAAAGAGGAGATGTTTTCGTGTTAATAGTTGTGAGATTTTTTTTTAACCTAAATGATTCCAACTATTGATCCTAGATTGAAATCTTGAAATAAAACTGATTTATTTCGTTAATGGAATATTTAAACTAGAGAAGTCTATCAACTTGGGGTTTCAGCCTGAATGAACCACCTCCATTTAGAAAATTGATCTTCCAGTCACACTTTTATTAACCTTGAGTTTTTAGAGCATGGTTGCTTTTAAAGAGAGAGAGAGAGAGAGAAAGAGAAATCATCTCCAGTAACATTTTATAGCATTGACATGTTAGAGTATAGACATTAGAGCTAACTAACTCTGTGGTATATAATCTCCCCACACAGAAGCAAAATGAACAATGTGCATATTTAAATATGAAAACTAGATAACATGGAGAGCAGTGAGTAGGCAGTAAGCCTTACTGAATGGGTGCCAGGACCCAGTGCATACTGGCAGCTCTAATAAAGAAAAGACTCCAATAAAAATGGTAATTCCCCAATGATTACTTTTATTCACCAAATTATGGTATCCCCAAGTTAATAAATTACTGAACCGTGTTTATGAAGAGTTGAAAATGTCCTTGAGCAAGCAGTTATATGTCTTGCCTCTTGACTCATTAAAAGAAAGGAATTGTTGGGATGTGATTTACAGAGTTTGGTGCTCAGAATTAACTGGACACGGGATAACTACATTAATCTGAGCAGCTCACAAAGGACTGGGGTACCTACCAGAGAGCTAAGTGACTGATTTATAGTGGGGCTACATGGTGGAGCAATTCGAATGCAGCTTTGGAGCTCAGTAAAACTAGGTCTGAATCCTGGCAGCAGCACTTAAAGTTACGTGTCTCTGGGTAAGTTTCCTAACATCCATTAGCCCTTTAAAGTGTGGATAATATGCACTTTCATGGATATGCATGTTAGACACAGTGTTTGTAACTGTGCTTTCTAAAAAAGGAGCCTGGGGCTCCTGGGTGGCTCAGTCGGTTAAGCATCAGAAGTGTCCGGGTCATGATCCCAAGGTCCTGGGATTGAGCCCCAAGTCAGGCTCCCTGCTCAGTGGGGAGCCTGCTTCTCCCTCTCCCCCTAGCTTGTGCTCTCTCTCACTATCTCTCTCTCTCAAATAAATAAATAACTAAGTTTTTTTTTTAAGAAGGCACTGTGCAAATGGTGACAACAAAATAGGAAACATAACTGCCGAGGGCCATCAAAAAAAAATCCCATCTTCTAGCAACTGTACTTTTCCCCCTTGCTAGAAAATCACAGGGAATGAAATTAAAATCAGAAGGTTTGGGGTTTGGGTTTGGTTTTTTTTTTTTTGGTTTTTCTCCAAGAAATCAGAGAAGAGGGATTTGTAGTATAAGCCTAATGTTTAAGGCAGCCATCTTCAAAATAGAAACATTTTCATGTAAACTGAGCAGATGAAATCTTCAGGGTTGCCGTACAGGGTTGGAGAAACTCAGCCAGCCTTCTTCTCAAACTACCTATTCTTTCCTTCTGGTTACCAAAGTTCAAATGACACATGTGTTTCTTACACATGACATGAATTGTTCAGCTAATAATTTTTTAGACATCCTATTAGTTTACTGTCAAATGGACAAAAAAAAATATCAGCTATGCAAATTGTGACACCTAAGTCTCAATTCCATTTGCTTGGGTTCTGTGCAAAGACTGAGGAAAACTCTGGGTATTTTGGTGCGGCTCAATATACTGACGATTTCAAACAGGTCTATGCAATCACTGTTGTGTTCCGTTGTCCATTTGTCCTCATTATTGCTGTTGGCAGTTTTGTGTTCTTTGTATTCACATCACTTACTATTTTTCAATTGATCCATATTTTAGCTTTTTCAATTGTGTTGTTATTCTCAGTGACACAATTATTTGAAAACCACGTGTCTCTTGTCTGGCACAGTCTCATTATAGGTGCCTCTCAGACACCTCATTCTAAATTCTCAGGAGAGTCAGGGCCGGGGCCATTAGTTTTCCAGCATTAGGAGAAACAATCTTGCACAGCAAAAAACACCTTCTTCCCACTTACATTTTTGCTAATTCATGCCTCTTGCCAATTTAAATAGCCCTAAATTCACTAGCCTTAATTACTTTATTGTTTCTGACACCCCTGTGACCAGCTAATCTGATGGGATCAAGGGTTAAGGTGAAGCCAACCTAACCCACATTAAAGAAGCAGAAGTGGATTATTTTCCCCAGTGTCTCTAGTTTCTCTCCAACCTGTTCTTTGATACCGACAAATTTTTAGTGGTCCCAACTCCCCCGGACACTTCTGAATCGCCCAGTTGAGGAAATAGGAAAGGAATCCGTGAGTTTACAAGCAGTTTTTATTTCATTGATTTTCTTGGTTTGCTCTTGCCCTAGCTTCTTCCCTGGGACTTGATTTGTATAAAGAAACTAGAGGAACTCTCACTGGTATCAATGGAGGGAGTGGAATGGAAGAGATTGGTAGAGTTCCTTAAAGAAGCAGGATGAGAACTGAAGGTAACATAAATGACCGTACAATAGAAAACAAGAGGCTACAGATTTAATAAACTGAGTATAAACTTCATAGGAAGGTGAACCATGGAAAGACTAGCTTCTCTGAAATAAGAAAATTTGAAAGAATGCAAGTTGCCCAGGACGGTGAAGTATATTTGTTAAGTATAAAAGCAGAGAGAACAGTCCAAAGTTTGCAAAGGAATGAACATGGCGTTAGGTAATCCAGTGGCATGAGGCCTAATGTCCACAGCTCTTAAGCTTCTCAGACTTCCCTGGATCTATCACTGTGTGCCCTAAACTGTACCCTCTTCCTCCTAATTCTCAGTCGTATTTGGGAATAGTCCCTCTACCCAGTCATTCATTTCAGAAACGTGAATATTTTTTTTGTGATACCTCCCTTATGCTCATCTCTAAATTACCAAATTCTACTGATTTAGTGTTGAAATATTCTTGATTTTCCCCTTTCTTTTCAATCTTTACTACCAATATCTTTTTTCAGACTTGTCTAGTCCTTGTACTGAGTGACTGAAATAGTCCACTTCCTAGGTCTCTGTGACTCTAGCCTTGTCTCATTGAAATCCATGCTCCACAGATCTGGCCGGAGTGATAGGTCTAAAGGAACAGCAAATGACAGCTTGTGAGCCAAATCTGACCTGCTGTCTACTTGTGTATGACCCACAAACAAAAAATGGTTTCTACATTTTTTAATTTTTTTTAATCAAAGGAGAATGCTATTTTGTGACACATGAAAATTATATGAGCTTCAGTGTCTATAAATAAAGTATTGGCCCACAGCCCCACTTCTGTTTACTTACTGTCTGTGGATGTTTTTGTGCTTTAACAGCAGAGTTGAGTATTTGTAATGGGGACCAGAGAGTCCACGAAGTCTAAAATATTTACTGTCAGGCGCTTTGCAGAAAAACGTTGCCCACCCATGCTCTGAAGCATAAAGATGACCCCATCATTCCTCTGCTCAAAATCGTTTAGTGATACTCCATCACCTGCAAGATAAGACCAGGCTCTTGAATGTGACATACAGACCTCTGTTTTCTGTGCCTTATGTCTCTCCAGCCTCAGCCTCCTTCATAACGTTACCTGCCACTATATCCTAATGCCCTGCCTGGGTTCCTGGAACGCCTTTACTTCTCCCTAGAATGCCTTACTTCTTCATTTTGTTGAGTTAAATATTTCTCATCCCTCTAGAAAGAGTGCTGAGGTCCTCTTCTCCAGGGAATCTCCCTAGACTTCCACCTGGAATGCTGTGTCCTCTCTGACTTCTCTTATCCTAAGTACCACATCATTTTACGAATATTTATTTTGGCATGTGCCTAAATAGCAAGTTCTGGGGGGCACCTAAGTGGCACAGTCGATTAAACATCATACTCTTGGTTTCAGCTCAGGTTGCGATCTCAGGTATGTGAGATCAAGCCCTGTGTGGGGCTCTGTGCTCAGTGCAGAGTCTGCTTGAGATTCTCCCTCTCCCTCTGCCTCTCCTGCTCATGCATGTTCTCTCTCTCTCTCTAAAATAAATAAATAAATCTTTTTAAAAAATAAAAATAAATAAATAGCAAGCTCTGGATTACAAGCCCATTGGCTGGAAAAGGGTCTTGTTTATTTTTCTATCCCCCATGAATATGTCACACTTAATATTGACTCGATCAGTGTTTGTTGAATGAATTAAAATACCTGACACATAATTAACAATCGTTAGGTTTAGCAGAGGACTTTATATATAATTATAAAAAATATCATTCTGTAACAAAAAGTAGCATTAAAATTATTTTTAAAACTTTCATTTTGATTTATGACAAATATATCTAATTTTTGGTTTGGGAATATTGCACCAAAAAAATGTAAACTTAAGCTAACTTCTTTATATGCCAAAATAAATTTCTATCATAGGGCTGGATAACACATTTAATAAATACTTAAATAACCCAGCTTGCCATTATCCCTTATTATCATGTATCACTGACCATTAAAAATTTCATAAATGCACTATGATTATAAATAGAGAGTATTAAAACCTCATGTGCTGAAATATTTTATATGCATAATCTTGGCTAGAAGAAAGATTTAGTATGATGGCATTAAATTTCAAGATGATACTTTGTATTTATTTTGTAAGTCAAGAAACTGTATTGCAAAATAAGCTGCTTCCCTCCCATGGAAGTTAGCAATAGTGAATATATCAATATTTAAATATTAGCGAAATGTCATTTTAAAAAAATCTAAGATGATATACATATATTGAACCTACTACTGTGATTAAAAGTATCTCATAATTATTGAAATACAAAAAGAAGTTACATCCTTTGATATATCTAACTAGAAAAAAAATCTAATGTTTTAAATATTTTATCATTCATTCCTTTTATCTTCCTCCCTCCCCTCAAATAACTATTTGGACTGATTCAGTTACATGTAAATATATGTGTATTCATCTTTTAATAAAAGCTTTGCTTCAGATATTTTTTTAAAAATGCTTTATTTTCAAACTAATTGCTCCAAGAACACTCCGCTTTCATTATTGCAGAGTAATGTGAGAAATTGGGTTAGGGTTTAGCAGGATACACATGTATTATTGCTTCTGTCATCACCTGTACAACCCCATTAGTTCTCTTGTCCGTATCTAATTTGATGATAGGGTCACTTTCAGTTTTGAATCTAGTTTTTATATTGCCAATCTTTGCGAAATTGATGGGCAGTATCCTAAGCACATATCCTTGTGGGTTTTCACAGTGCTTTCTTTTTTTTTTAATAATATTTTTTATTATATTATGTTAATCACCATACAGTACATCCCTGGTTTTTGATGTAAAGTTCCATGATTCATTAGTTGCGTATAACACCCAGTGCACCATGTAATACGTGCCCTCCTTACTACCCAGTGTTTTCTATCACTATTTGACTTATTTATTCCTGAAACTTTTAATTCGAAAATGTGCTGTTACTTGTTTGCTTTAATATTGGTTTTATTATTTGGCTTTTTTTCTCTAAAAACAAAGCAACTAGTGAAATCTTTAATTACACTCTGTCCCTTAAGTAAGGCTCATCCTCAATTCATCAAACGTAATACTTTTTTTTTTTTTTTACCCATGTGAAACAGTAGCACCTCTCCGGGGGCTGAGCTGAAGCATTTGGTACTTTTTGTAGAGACAAATCATAGACTGATTGTGAGCTATGTTTCCACATTTTTGATTTCTGCCAGACTTTTTCTCTTGGCTTGACTGACTTAGTTTATCTTATAACCATCCACTTTCTGTTATTTGTCTGCTGAGCACACACTCTTGCTTTTACACACTGTATAGAAAGGTCTGCTCTTTAAGAAGTTAATAGGTAAAGAGAGGTTGGTATTTGAGGCAAAATATTTTCCTTGGAGGATCCTCATGGCTGACATTTGCTTTCCTTTCAGATCTCACAGTCTGAATTTGCAGGCCTTTGGGGCTCCATGCACAGCCCATCTGTTGGAGCAGACCTATGCCAAGTTGATTTGGATATGTCTGAGAGGAATGAAGAGGGAATTTGAAAAAAATTACTTTCGTAATTGGTTTTTCTAATACAAAACCTCATTGTTGGAATGGACATGACTCTGCCATCCTGAACAAACTGACAACATGATATTAGACATAAACATCAAGCAGAGCCTGTTGAAATGTCCATTTATATTGGGATGGGTGTTACATTTAATGTTGTATGTTTCTATTTAACAGTTTGCATCCTGGTGCTGTTGGTTATTGTCAAGGACTTAAACTCAGCAACAGGTTCAGGAAACATTTAGTGAGGTCCTATAATGTCTACAGCAAGGCTCTAGAAAATCTTAAATAAGCAAAAATGACTGTGATGTGGTTCCTTCCCTTGAGTAGTTTCTGTACTAAACATGGCAGAGCTAAGATATATTCAGAGAATAATATAAATGCATTTCATATATTTGATACTTTTAATATTGATACCACTTATATCTCTGTACTATATATTATTACTTCACTAAAGTGCATTATATATTTTCTAAGTTTAATCTTATAACATCAATCTTATATCCCCACTTTACAGGGAAGGAAATTGGAGATGCAAAGAAGTTGTGGCCCCTGGTCTGATAGGTAGTTAGGAGTAGGGCCTGTCTATCCTATCCCCATACTTAGGATATTTATCAATGAATGACATTGCATAGAGAAAGAAAAGACAGAGAAGAGGAAAACCAAAAATGTGTTCAATGCTATGGCAGATGAATACTTCCAATAGAGATGATGTAAAAAAGAAACACTCACTTTCACAGCCTTCCTGAAACATTGATTTTCAGACAGTTTCTGTGCAACAGCCAGTCTACGAATAGGATTCTAAGTCAGATGAGGCTGACTCTGTTCTGTCTCCCTGCCTTTTTTTTCAAAAAAGATTTTATTTATTTGACACAGAGAGAGACAGCCAGCAAGAGAGGGAACACAGGCAGGGGGAGTGGGAGAGGAAGAAGCAGGCTCCCAGCAGAGCAGGGACCCCAACGCGGGGCTCGATCCCAGGACCCCGGGATCATGCCCTGAGCCAAAGGCAGATGCTTAACGACTGAGCTTCCCAGGTGCCCCTCTGTCTCCCTGCCTTAAACACAGATGCAGGGACCAAAGCCACTGTTGCCACCTCGCAACATGAGAAAAAAACAAACAAAACAAGAGAATTCCATAGACCTCAGCTCAGATAAGTTGATGACCATCACTAGGAGCTGTCCTGCTCTGCATTTACTGTTAAGTGAGAAAAATAATGCCTTGTTGGTTTAAGCAACCTGGCAACCATTCTACTGTCTTGTTTCTATGAGTATGGCTTTTGTAGATTCCTCATATAAATGATATCATATAGTATTTGTCTTTCTCTGACTGATTTCATGTAGCATAATGTCCTCAGGGTCTATTCATGTTGTTATAAATGGCAGGATTTCCTGCTTTCTCATGGCTGAATAATATGCCATTGTATATATTGCATATAGTATACAGTATTCTATTTCTTCAGCCATTTATGCACTGATGGACACCTAAGTTGCTTCCATATCCTGACTAATGCTGCAATGAGCATGGGGGTGCAGATATCCCTTCAAGGTAGTGATTTCATTGCCTTTTGATATATACCCAGAAGTGGGATTTCTGAATCATATGGTACTTCTATTCCTAAATTTTTGAGAAACCTCCATACCATTTTCCATGGCAAGTGTACCAGTGTACATTTCCATCGATAGTGCACGAAAGTTCTCCTTTTGTCACATCCTCACTAGCACTAGTTATCTCTTGTCTTTTTGATGATAGCCATTCTGACAGATATGAGGTAATATCTCATAGTGGTTTTCATTTGCATTTTCCTGATGGTGATAAACATCTTCTCATGTACTTGTTGGCCATGTGTATGTGTTTTTTGGGAAAATGTCTATTTAGTTCCTCTCCCCATTCTTTTATTGACTTGTTTGTGTTTTTTGCTATTGAGTTGCATGAATTCTTTATGTATTTTAGATATTAACCGCTCATCAGAGATATGATTTGCAAGTATTTTCTCCCACTCCATAGGTTGCATTTTCATTTTGATTGTTTCTCTTGCTGTGCAGAGAAGCCTTTTAGTTTAATGTAGTCCCACTTACTAAATTTTACTTTTGTTGCTTTATTGCTTGTGCTTTGGTGTCATATCCAAAAAATTATTCCCAAGACCAGTGTCAAGGAGCTTTTTCCCCTATGTTTCTTCCAGGAGTTTTATGGTTTGGGGTCTAATATTTAAGTCTTTAATACATTGAAAGTTAATTTTTTTAAGTAGTTTAAGAAAAGGGTCCGATTTCATTCTTCTGCATGTGGTTATCCAGTTCTCCCTGCACCATTTTTTGAAAGATTTCCAGATTTCTCCCCAGATTTGGGAAGTTCTCAGTCATTATTTCTTTAAATCCACTTTCAGCCCCCTTCCTCTGGAATTCCAATAACTTATACATGAGTTCTTTTGAAGGTATCTTAAGGATGATATAGGCTTTCTTTACTCTTCTTCCTTCTTTGTTCTCCTCTGAATGGATAATTTCAAAGATCCTGTCTTTCACTTCACAGATTCATTCTCTGCTTCATCCGTTCTTCTACTGAATCTCTCTCTTTCATGATTTATTTCATTCATTGCATTCTTCAGCTCCAGAGTTTCTGGGGTTTTTTTTTTTAATGATTTCTACCTCTTTGTTAAATGTCTCGTTCTGCTCATTTGTTGTTTTTCTGATTTCATTGAATTGTCTTTCTGTGCTTTCTGATAGTTTATTAGGTTTCCTTTAATCCGCTATTTTGAATTCTTTATCAGGTATATTATAGATCTCCATGTTTTGGGGATCACTTACTGGAAGATTATTGTGATCCTTTGGGGGTGTCATGTTCCCTTGACTTTTCATGTTCCTTGAAGTTTTGCACTGTTGTCTTTGCATATGATGTGGCAGACACTTCTTCCAGTCTTTAGTAACTGCCTCTGGGACAGAAATGCCTTCCACCAGCCCTGGAACTAGGGCTTTTGATGCTCTCTCTGACCTTCTGTGGATATACCTTCTCCACACTTCTTACTCCCTCTTGTGGCAGAATTCTTAAGCTTGTCTGCCTTTTCTTGATCCTGCAGTGAAGACACCAAGCTGGGTGCTGATGGCCTCCCTTTGGTTCTTTGAAAGGTGGCACTAAAGCTCAAGTCTGTGGTCTTTCTCTAGCTCCACAGATTCAGGCTTGTTTTTGTGTGTGTGTGCTCACTAGCCAGCTGCCAAAGCTCGCTGTGCTGCCACCATCAAAGGGAGCTGGCTGCAGAGTTTGGGGACTGTGTGCGTGAGGTACATGGAGTGAGTGATGGGGGTGCCCACGGGCCAGGTGGGGATGGGTGTTGCATGTGAGGTGTTCCCAGTGGCTTGTGGTTGGGCTTCTTGATGGAGTCCACGATGCAGTTAGTTGGACCCACTTTGCTATAATTCCCTCTGAGAGTCCTGTGTGTCACTCTCCCAGCCTCTTCCTGCCCCAGTCATGCAGGTCGTGACTCTGGATGAGAGAAAAATGAGGCTTTTTGGCAATATCCCACACAGCTGGGGAAGCTGGGGGCTCCTTCACGTGCTCTCACTTGCCCCTGTAAGGGAAATCACGGGCTCAGAATACCTCTCTTGGCCCTGAGTCATGTCACCTTGAGGTGGGAAAGGGGTTGGGGTGGGAGATGTGGGTAAAGTCATTACCCTCTCCAATGCTTCCAAAATCGTAATTTTTGGTCCAGTAGTATGCTGGAATTTCTCTGGAAACTAGGACTTCCACAAAGGCAATCTCGTCTGGGGGTGATTGTCTAAGACAGTATTTTCCAGGGGCTCCCAGACCATGACTAAGAGGGGCTAGAATCAGTTCATAGACCACTGCAGGGTCCACATTGGGACTGTGGTCCCTATGCCTGTTATCAGATGCACAGGTGGGTGGGATTCCTCCCGGCTGTCTCTCTTGGCCAATGTGCTGGATCCCATAGTTCCCACAGACACTTTTGTCCATGGATGGGTGCTGAACTGTTGTTGAGGGGAGACAAAAACAAGAAATGTCTTTTTCAGCCATGATGCTGATGTCACGTCCATGGTTCTATCCTTTTCTTCTAATTTGCTCACTGCATACTCTTTCTCTAAGAGAGTTCACCTACCCCTTGTTGTCTCATAGGCGTGTACTGTTGACATAAACATGCCCTAATGCCACAGATATAGTTGACTCCCAGTCTGTATCCCAGACCTTTCCTCAGAGCTCCGGACTGAAATATATTCAAGTTCAAAACACTCAATACCTACTTCTCATCTCATACAAATTTATTTTCTTACGTACTCAGTTACCCAAGTCCTAAATCTGAAGTCCTTCTAGACTTTTTCTACGTTATCCCTTTATGTCAGTTACACACCAAATTCTGTCCATTTGCAATAAGCTTTGTATCTATTTATTCCATCCTTACATCCACTAACCTAGCCGAAGCTTTTGCAACATCTCTTACCTGCGTTCCCGTAGAAGGCCCTCAGTGGATCTCCCTGACTCTAGTCTTCACTCACTCCAATCAATGCCCATACACTCTCAGCAGAGTGATTTTCTGTAATAAAAATGCACTGGTGCCATTTGTCAACTGAGATCCTTCAAGGACTTTGCAGAGCCTTTAAGATAGAGTGCAAACTTTTAACATGGCATTTCCTCACCTCGGCTTATTTAATCT
This sequence comes from Ailuropoda melanoleuca, assembly GCF_002007445.2. Taxonomy (NCBI): domain Eukaryota; kingdom Metazoa; phylum Chordata; class Mammalia; order Carnivora; family Ursidae; genus Ailuropoda; species Ailuropoda melanoleuca. Next base: position 54,908,794 of record NC_048226.1, read on the forward strand.
ATTCTCTTATTCTCATTCTTGCACTCATTTCCATTTATCTACTAAAGAAACGTTACAATTTACATGACGTGTGTGAGAACCAGTAACTGCTGGTATGACAGACTTTTCCTGACCCTCATTGAATGTCCAGTTGAGTAGGGGAGACAGATAATTTAAGAAGTCAACAAAATGAGATCAGCTAGCGATCACTAAATTAAAAGAAACAGATTTCTGTCACTAAGAAGAATGATGTCATTTGTACTGTATAGGCTGAGAAATTCTCACTGAAATGATAATATTTAAGTTGGGACTTAAAGGAAGAGAAGGACTCAGCCACATGAAGTGTTGACGGTAGGGATATCCAGGCATAAAGAACAGAAATTACAAATGTCTCAACAAGATAGGGTCTAGCAGGTTTTAGAAATTGCCAGGAAGCCAATGAGGGAGGAGAAAGAATGGTAGGAGGAATGGTGTTAAAAAGAACTATTTTATAATCTCCCCCCCAAAAGTACACACTGTCTATTACTTCTTCTTTATACGTGATGATGATGATGATGATGATGATGGGTTGTGATGATTACCTAAAAAGCTTCCTTCTATCTTTGTCAGGTTAAATTCTAGCCTTCTATTGAATTCCTTTGGGAAGGAGGGATTAAGTACTCCTCTATCTTCTCATCTGACACAGTGAATGATTTCCATAGTAATTATCCCATTCTACTATAGCTACTTGTTTGTTTCCCCCATCAGACTAAAAAGCTTATACTGGGACTTATTCATCTTTAAAACTTCAGTGTCTAGTAGGCAGCCTAGTATTTCATGAGAATCTAATAAATGCTTGTTGGACAACTGGACAAATGAATGAAGAATAGAACATTATACTACTACCACTGTATGATGGTTGAGAAAATATAAGAATTAGGAAGAAAATGGGAGAGAAGAAAGGACTGGGCTGTTGGTGTGATATTTCATCTGCTTCATATTCATGCTGTGAGGCATGGGCTGTCATCCTACCCACTCTAGGGCAGAGGGAACACAGGTGAGAACGGTCAAGTAACTCCCCGAAATTGGCACCAGGCAAAGTCATAGAGCTGGGATGTGACCCTGAGCCTGGCTGCCTGCAAAGCAAGTGAGGCCTCTATTTTGAAAACTAGACTTAACTATAAGGAACACTGTCTGACATATTTGGATACTCGCACTTAAGGCTACAGATATGTTCTTGTAATGATTTGATTAAATCCAGCATCTGTGTGGCTCATTGTCACCTCATTCAGGTCTCTTCTAAAATGTCACTGTGAGAAACACTTCTTGCCCTGAGCTCACATTAAGGAAAACCTCATCATCTTTCTCTAGATTTGCTTCCCCAGGTTTTTTGTTTTTTTGTTTTGTTTTTTTAAATAACATTTGTGCTTAGCTGGCATTTTTCTATTCATTTGCCTACTCTTACTAACAGCAGAACCGAACATGGAGGTCAGTAATGATTTGAATGAGAAAGCTAATACATAGCTCTTTCTTCTTCCACAAAGTTTCCTCTGACCGATTAGAAATAAGACGGATATTTTCCTCCTCTTACAAAATAGAGTGCCAATCTCCTAATGGCACGGCTTTAGACCGATCTGTTCGAACCTCTAATGATGAATAACGAATTTCCATGTACTACTTGCGCAAATATTTTATTCCGGGTGGCTTGTAAGCTGTGGAAGTTGGGAAAATAGACGAAGGAGCATGAGGCTTATTGTCTCTCAATACAGGATCTCCATTTTGGCTGCCTTTTTGTTGTGTCAACCACTTGTATCTTAAATCTTTGCTACCTATATAAAGGACACGCGTTAACGCACTCAACAAGGTAAATCCCAGGGCCTTACTTGCAAATGTAAGGTTGACACGAAATACACTGAGGCTGTCTATACCCCTCGTGCCAAAAATATAATTCCGTTTTACTGCATCTGCCAGCAGGGTGTACTGTATTATTTCCTTGCAAGAATTCCTACATACTTCTTTTTTTTTTTTTTAAGATTTTATTTATTTGACAGAGATAGAGACAGCCAGCGAGAGAGGGAACACAAGCAGGGGGAGTGGGAGAGGAAGAAGCAGGCTCCCAGCAAAGGAGCCCGATGTGGGGCTCGATCCCGTAACGCCGGGATCACGCCCTGAGCCGAAGGCAGACGCTTAACCGCTGTGCCACCCAGTCGCCCCAAGAATTCCTACATACTTCTAATTTGGATGTCTGCAAAGCACTTAAGGTATTTCTACATATGTATTGCAAATACAGGGAGACTTACCACACACTCTTTAAGAGGTTATTTTCTCTAAAATTGCAGCACATTTTAATAGGGTTGTTTTCCTTCTCTTCGTATTCCCCACCTTAACCTCACATCAATTTGAAATCCATCGATGTGTCACAGTGGGGATTTGTTTCCAAGAGAAACTTAACTGTCAGGCTTCCTGTTCCCTTTTAGAGGATAAAGAATGCTGTGTAGCTTTTACTTATTATATGTGATAGATGAAGGAAAACAGCAAATGCAACAAATGTATAAAGGCAGGGAGGGAAATCTTTCAAAAGCACTTTGGTGCCACCATGTGGTAAAGATATGGTATTTCCAAAACTATCTTGGGACGTTGGATTCTTCAAACATTCTACCTGCATACACAATTTTTGTTCCATTACCTTCCTAAGATATAACTCTCCCATTATCCTTGAAAAGGTGAATTTTTATTATAAAGTAAATCAAGGGAAGTCTCGGAAATTGATTTGGAGAATGTTTAACTTTTCAGCCAAGGTGCTTGCCTCTCTCTCTCTCTTCCTCTCTTTCTCTTTTCCCTTTGAATGTTAAATAAGGAGAAAGGCTTCCACACCTTACAAGCTTCATTTAATTATTTCCAATAAAAGAACATTATCTTTGAACTAAATCAATCCCTCTTACTTGGGTTTCCATCTTAGTACACAACTTCAGGCATGTGTATCTCTGCATTCTAATAAAAGACCATCTTGTCTCTGACTCTGTTTTTAGTTACAAACATTAATATGGCTTAGTAGGAGCTAGGCACCATTCTAAGCAATCCATAAAAGCTAGCATTTAATCCTCTCGTCAACTATTTCTGCTAGATACTGTCACCACAACCAACACCATCATCATCCTCAGACTCCACTTAAGCCCTGTGCTCTGCTCCCTCTTCTGTAGACCCCCCTCCACTGCACATTGCCATGGCTAACCTGCTGCCCAATCCTTTCAGCCTCTAACTTCTGCAGTCTTGCACAGCTAATGTTCCCAGTATACAGGCTCAGCCCTGTTTAGTTGTTTAGGGGATCCTGACAGTGGTAGGTAGGTTCATGTCAGTAGCCACAGTATCATTTGGTTCATTGGATCCATCACTAGTCCTTTGACTCCAAACCTAGATTCTATTGTGCTAGTGATGAGCCCTGTAAATGCTCAGGTCAGCTGGTGGCCTTATTCTCATTCACTGTACTGTTGGCCCAACCACATGAAGTCCTGCCTCAGGAACCAAGCACACCACATCTCCAGTGGGGAAGAACACTACCCTGGTTTCTGACCTGCTCTAGAACACTCAACTATGATGCCTGTGGCCATGACGTCCACCTTTCTATTGAAATGCCTCCACTCCCAGGTTAAGTCTACCAGACCCAAACTTAGATAGCCGGAGCTCGTTGTGGAGTTAATCAGTCTGCGGGTACACCCTGTGTGAGCCAACCTCACACTTACGCCATTCTGCTCGCTCCTGAAGCCCTCCGAACTCCTCCTCAGCACATACTGTGTTATTACGATCTCAGGAGGTTTTGCACACAAATTGGCTCACGTCTTCTCCATTGCTTTCTGTTGCTTAACACCCCCACTTGTTTTGGGTGGTACCCTATTCCCATGATGCTCCTCCACCCTCATACACACATTAGATAGCCCCCCTTTCTTTACAACACTGCTGATATTTTCTATCTCTCACAAAGCTTTCTCTGCAAATTAACCTGAGGTGGAGAATTTACGAGCTTCAGTCACAAGAAAGAGAATATATCATCGCCAGCAAAAATCCTTCAATTATTTGAGCAGGAGTGTGCCATAAGCACTGGTGACCTTGCTCTTGAGACTAGCCCCTAAATGCAGTGTTGAGTTGCCTATGCATCTAAAATCTTGGAATTGAGAAAGACCGAAGATGTTTTTTAATGTTTTTTAATTAAAAAACACAAAAGCATAGCTTTGGAGTATAATATCAATTCTGTGTGTACAGAAAATAACTTAATATGAAGTACTGAATAATTTAATTGGATACTATTTTAATTCTCCCTTGAAGGTACCAATATGTTTTAAGTTTTTCTGTACAGAAGTAAAGAGTCTTTCCATTGCATGCACAAAATCCCAACACGGCTGGCATATGCTTCTAAATGTTTATCCATCCTGACTTTGCATGGCCAAGGATTCTTACAGTTAATAGATGTTGTCTTGTGTCATGCATATTATGTTGCAAGAAGAGTATTAAAAAAGTCTAATCATTAAAGAATAATATACCATACATACATATGTTTGAGGCCCATAATTATATATAGGGGGGAAAAACTCAGTGTGGTATAGTGGAAAGATTTGGAGTCACAGAATTGAGTTCTAATTCTGCTCACAATTGTATTAATGACTTATCAGCATTTTATTTCAGTAAAAACTTTTTATGTAAATTGAAAAAATAATGGTCTCTTTCTGGAAGTGGTGTGTGTGTGTGTGTGTGTGTGTGTAAGGATGATAAATCTAAAGTGTCATGCACATGACTGCTACATTTTCATTGTTCTATAACAGATTTTTAAAGTTTTAAGCTCAGTTTAATAAAATAAAACAGCATTTCTCTTTTTTGTTCCTTCTTGTGTCTTTCTTAATTTTCCTTCTTTTCTATTCTTCTTTGCTTCCCTCTTCTTTCTCCTAAAAAGCCATAGAATAGAAGAAGAAGTGCTGCTTAATTTCCTTTGACCCTCTCTGGTCAGAGTACAGATATGAACTGCAGTAATTCAGTACTAAATTTGGGAACATTTATAATGGCCATTTTGGAAGGGGAGTAATTAAATATTAATTCAGACCTTCAAACTGATTTTTAAACTGCAGAAATACATCTCTTATGTTCCAGGTTAAAGACAACTCGGCAATGTATTGATTTAGCAAAATGACAGTTCAGGAGGAGGGAACCTTTGAATAGTGAAAAAAGGACACTGGCCAGGTCAGCAGGCCCGGGTGTGGTTCTGGGCAGGTCACTGGCTGACCACTTTTCTCCTATTTTTGAGACACATAAAGCCAGATATCTTTTTGCTCTATTGGATGCAATTCTTGTGGGAGTAAAAGGAGATAAACCCTGTGCATCTGAACAGTTTTTAGAAACTATGAAGTGCTCTAGCCATCTAATGATTTATGAAAGTGTTGAGAAGGGTGCAATTTAAGATTTTTTCTCAATATATTAAGAGAAACTAACAATCTTCTTTCCTTTTTCCATAACATATATACCTTTGAGACTTTCCTGTAATGCTTTTTTATTATCACAAAAAAATTTATCCATGGCTTCAACAGTCCCTGCTCTTAAAATGTCATCTACCAGAGGTTATGAAAATATATCTGGTTTGGGTTTTTCTAAAACAAAACTTATTTTATGTTTAAAAGAAACGAGCTTCCTAAGGCCACTTAATTCCTATTTAATTTAAATATACACCCAGTTAATGAGTATTTGACTGATAATCACCTTGCAAAAAAGCATGAAAGCAATTTATGCTGAAAGACTGAAACATTGGTGACAGGCCAATTTTAAGGAAATATAATTGCATAGGTATATATACACATAACATAAAACCCATACAAATGGGGTGACTGGGTGGCTCAGTTGGTTAAGTGTCTGCCTTCAGCTCAGGTCATGATCCCAGGGTGCCGGGATAGAGCCCCACATTGGGCTCCCTGCTCAGCGGCGTGTCTGGTCTGCCTTTCCCTCTTCCCTTCCCCCTACTTTTGCTCGCTTGCTCTCTCTCTCTCTGTCAAATAAATAAATAAAATCTTTAAAACAAAGCCATACAAATAGTGAAAATATGCATCTTTAATATAATTTCTAAATCAAAGTTGAATAACGTCAAATCTGCAGAAGTTGAAGATTTGCGAGCCACCGGTCAATAGCCAAACAGACTGTCCAAATTGTTCTGAAGTGGCCTAGAGATCTCTTTAAGCGACCCAACATTGTGTTTGCTGTATAATTCTGGGGAACTTACTAGATGCAGAACTAGTGTTTTGGGGGTATCATAATAAGACCTATAGTTTGAAAACGTTTTCCTTAGTATGGTTCTGGATGAAGTCAATTCATACGCACACACACTTAACCAATACTATTCTTTCTTTCTCCTAAGAAATTTTGTGATTTACAAAGGATATTTCAGTAGCATATGTTCATCTAAAATTTGAAATCAGGTCAGATATCCAACAGTTTTCTTAAATGCGTTTCTATATGCCCGCAGCCCATAGCCAGGCAGAGTCCCGATCACCGCGCAAGCTTCACTGTCTGCCTCTCTGAAACTGGAAAGCCGGGCCATTCAGTCAGCATGGGCCACTGTTTCAGCTGCCCTGGCCCCTGAGCTGTGCAGGGATCCACTCTGGCCTCCTCACCTGCTTAGGAATATGTAGGTCCAAGGTGTGAGCCCACTCAGAACCTGTATCCTTCTCAGCAGGTGTTTCTCAAGTGCTGAAGAGGGAAAGGGCTCATTTTTGTCCCCCACTCTGTTAAATCATTCGATAACATACTATAAAAAAGTAAATTCCTACAGATATAAAATCTGTTTTAAAAGATGTACAAATTGTAGGCTCCCAAGTTTTTTATTCTTAGCCTCAACAGACCTAAAATTACCGTCACCCTACTGTAAAGTTCCTAAGCTTTTACTCTCACTGTTTGTAGCTATCTGCTTGAATTCTAGTAAAAGTTTGCAGACCACAGCTAACCACGGATACACACTGAGTAGCACCATCGTCAACCACAGTGCCGTACTCAAGACTCCAAAATCCCCTATCCAGAGGCTTCCCTACCCAAGCTGGCTCCAACAGCCCCTCCTTCAGGTTCATTCTCCTAAGGGTCATGACAAACCCCTTCAGTCGAGGGGTAGCCCAGGGATAGCTGTTTGGTGGAGGTTATGTGGTTGAGGCTGGAACTCGGGCATGTGGACCAAGGTGTCCTCCCATGAAGACATGAGCCCCCATGCAGGACTGTGTATTGAGAAGAGAGGGGCCCAGGCCCCCAGCAGTTCCTCCTTTTACCCTCTTGCCCCTCCCCCTGCAAACATTAGAGTCGGGGTGAGTTACCATTGCTGTCTTGTCGGTGCTTCTGTGCCTCTGAGGGCTCTGCTACTGACCAGTCCTGCTGGCTCTTGAGTCCAGTCTCCCCGGATCTGCCTCACCAATACTGTAGTTCTCTCCTGCCTCTCCTGTTGCTTTCCCAGGGCTGCAGGCTTTCATTTTCTATGCAGTTGTTTCATCTTTCCATCCAGGATTATTTCTGTTTCTTTCTAGTTGAGCATGATCCGGTTAAACAATAAGGAGTTTCTTAAAGGGAAGTAAAGCATGCATATCCTAAATGCATAAGATTCCAAAATTTTTGTAGGAATGACACAGATTTTCTGAATTCTGCCTGCTTTAACACCTCTTTGCCAAGCTACTTCTGAAAGGTCTCTGGAAGGCTCTGGCCATGGACCCCGGTCTGCCATGTTTCTTCAGTTCAGCTGAATTCAGCAGAGATATGTTGCATACCTGCAGGGGAACAGGCGTTTCTTTGGGCGCTGGGAGTATAATGCTGCTTAAGACCAAGCCCAGCCACTCAAGGAGTGTACAGTCTAATTAGCCTTTTTAAGATGGCTGTGGAATCTGTAGTCCAGACAGTCGAGGGAAGTTACCCCAAATTTCAGTTAGTGTGTGAAAGGGGGAGCCTTAAACCAGGACCTTGGCTCAGAGTCCAGTGACCTTTTCAATTGTCATTCTTCCTCAAGCTAGTAAAAATGTCTCAATTATGTCAGTCTTAGCTGCATACTGTATGCATTCAAGAGATCTATATAATTAGGAGTTTCTACTAGGTCTCCTATAACCCTTCCAATTTGTTGGACGCATGGAGTGGTGGAAGGGAGTCAGGGACTGGATATCACACTTCTCAGGTTTAAACAGCACCTTAACTTATAGTTTCTCCTTAATCAGCTTAACCTCTCAACCTCAGTTTCCTTATCTGTAAAGTGGGAATCATGTCTACCTCATAGTTTTAAGGAATTAAAGACAAAGATAAATGTCAAAGTTCCTATCACTGACGCTTTGTTATATTAGCAACTTGATAAATGGAAATTCTTTTCTCTTTCTTATCCATTTCTTGAAATCCAAACCCTTGAGCCCATTAGGTGTGAATGCATAGGTTAAGAATACCAGCTGGAGGGAGCAAGTTCACTGTAACAGGTGCCTGGTTCAGTACTGGATTTTTTTTAAACAATAGGCTATTTTTGCAGGAATAGTTTTAGATTTGTAGGGGAAAAAAATTGAGCAGATACTTCAGAGTACCTGTATAATTCCAGCCCCCTCATGTTTCTCCTCTTATTGATATCTAATACATTTGCTCTAGGTAATGAACAAATATTGATCATTATTATTAAGCAAACTCCATAGTTCATTCAGATTTCCTTGGTTTTTACCATATATCCTTTTTCTCTTCCAGGATGTCATCCAGGAAACCACATTACATTTTATTGTCTTATCTCTTTAGCATCTTTTTGACTGTGACATTTTCTTAGACATCCCTTGTTTTCGATGACCTTGATAGTGTTGAGGAGTACTGGCCATGTATGTTGTGAGATGCCTTTCTTACTGGATTTGGTCTGATGTTTTTACCAAGATTACAGGTTTTGGAAAGGAAGGCCACAGAGGCAAAGTGACATTCTCATCACATCATACAAAGTTATATACTGTCAACATATTTACAACTGTTGATGCCGATCAAGGCATCAACTGGCTGAAGTAGTTTCAGGTTTCTCCTCAGGAAAGTTACTGTCCCCCACTGCCCTTTCTGTACTGTATTCTTTGGAAGAAAATCATTATGCACAGCCCACACTTAAACGATGGGGAGTTAGGCTCTCCCTCTTTAAGGTTGGAGTGTCTACCTAATTTATTTTTAGATATTCTCCTGCATTTATAAATTTATTCAACTATTTATTTGTATTTGTATTGAATCATGGATATTTATTTTACTTGGGGGCTATAATACAATACCATTAAAAAAAATCCGATACTACTTTGTTTAGTTACTCAAGATTGTTCTAGATTTGCCTCTTGGGAACTCTTTGATTTGGTTCCTCTACTCTGTGGCATATCGCCATCAGTTTGTGTGTGTGTGTGTGTGTGTGTGTGTGTGTGTGTGTGTGTCTGTGTGTGTTAACACCCCCTGACCTCCTGACACTACAAGATGCTCCAGGCTCATATTGTCTATTACCTGCCCCAGTCCTAGAATCAGCCATTTCTACAAAGAGCTATTCTTTTTAATGGAGAATGGCAGTGGAAACTAATATCTGAGTACTGACTGTCTTGTTACCGGAGTGCCATTTCTTTTAGGCATTTGGATTTTAATGCCCACATTCATGGTGTTATTTTATCACAGGTTATCGTACCTTGCAGAATATGGAAAGTGATATTTTAAGAAAATACCACTGAGTGCTTTTTGGAAATATTTTATTCACATAGGGCTACTAGAAAGTAACTATCTTGTGGTTTGATGTGTAGAAAATGTCATTAACTTGCTAGGAGTTATTATGTATATTAAAGAGGTAAAGTGATTATTTTTATAGATAATAAATGCTGATATACACATTTTTTTCCATTTTGCCAACACTTTTTCTTCCTAAGGTGACCCCATCTTACTTTTTCTGGGACTGAAGTGGTTTCCAGAATGCAGGGCTTTCTATTTTAAAACCAAGAAAGTCCTGAGGAAGCACTGATGAGAGGGGGCACCCTACATGTAGCGCTTATGACAATTATAACTAGGTAGTAGGCATAGAGAGACTTGGGTAGAAATACTTAAGTATGTATATTTGTACATGTGAATGTGTACAGATACACACTCACATACACACTGCATGAAATTTGGGAATATGTCTGAATATTTTCATCTCAGTATCCTAGGTTTAATGCATGCCTCACAGTGTGCATTCAATAAAATTTGCAAATTAAATGAGTGATTGGTTATATTACTTAATGACTCCATCTCACGTTTTATTAATGCAATAATTATATGGTCAAGCATTCTGTTGAGTACTTCCATATTACATTTCTGGTTTGGGTAATATTTGTACATACTCTTTCTTTATCCTAGTAGTTCAGTATATCCATATTTTCTTGATACTGTAGATATGTTATAACGTTGAGGATAGTTTAGAAACTTTACTGTTACAGCCACATCTGTGGTGGGTTCACACCCCCAGTAATACAAAGTACTGTCATCCCGATAGCCAAAATATGGGATTTGTATTTGTGAGTTTGAATGGTTTTTCCTAAGTTTTTGATTATGTATCGCTCTTTTCTTTTTAATACATTTGCTATCCCCATTTTTTTAAGTTTATTTATTTTTAAGTAATTTCTACACGGAACATGGGGCTTGAACTCACAACCCTAAGATCAAGAGTCGCATGTTCTATCACTATCATTTAAAAAAAAATTGTGTTTGTACACGTATCTTAGTAATAAGTACTCTTCCTAATAGTACTATTAGCCCGTCTTCTAACAGACACTGATTTTTTTTTCTCTCAGATAGTGGTTTGTCTTCTTTGCCATATAGAAGATTTCTATTTGAGGAATTTTTGTTTGTTTCTAGTCGACAAATGCATTATGATTTATTATTGTTTCTGGCTTTGGTGTAATTTGTGAGACTTGAAAAAATTTGTTGCTGTTGTTGTTGTCATCATCACAAAAAACAGCACCAAAAATGGCCCACGTGGTTATCTGTGTATTTACTACCCAACCCATGAACACCTAGCTATATTCTGTTACTGGAACGGCAAATGTTACAAAATCACAGCAAAAAAAGCATAGTCTCTGTTTCAAAGTCGCCCCTTTGTAGGATTTATTAATAGTCTCTACAGTGCTATCTGCGAGCCAGAACAAGACCACTAATGCATTTTATAAAGCCAGTAAACAGCCATTACCTGCTTGGGAAAGTAACTACAAGAAAGAAAATAGAGACAACCTGTTACTGTATTTCAGAAGGAAACATACAGGGACTCTAAAAAACAATAAGCTTCAATATTTCTTTTTGAATAAATATGGTTCTTATATTTGAGGTATCTCATGTTCTTTCTATTACAACAATATAAAAACTTTCAGAAGATTAAAACTCTGTGCTACTTGGGAGTACTGCTTTGTGGGGTTTGGTGTAAAGGGGAGAATTACAAAAATCATTTCAATGTTCTCTGAATAAACAAGGGATAAAGAGAGTAAGACAACTTTTGCTCAATATGCTTGGAACAGCATTGCTAATGTCATTTTAAAATGCATGCTTATGAATCCACAGTGACACTGTATAAAGAAAAAAAAATGTCACTGCATGTAAATTGCTTTTATTTTCCAGTAAATATAATATAGTGATGGTAGTAAAATGCACTGTGCCGAATGGATTCTGTCCAGTCTTTCCTTTGAAGATGGTTGCAAAGTATGTTTGCTTGTGATCCAAGTTCATGGAACGTGGAAGCTCTTGAAAAGATTAGGGGCTTATGAATTGCTTTAGGTAAAGAAGTTAATCGAATGCTGGAAAATATATAAAATATCTAAGTAAACACATAATTTCAGTATAAAAGACTTTAAATAGGAAGAGTTATGCTTGTCTTAGAGAATTACAATCAGAAGCCCTAAAGCCTCTATTTTCTTAAGAACTGAAAGTGAATCCTTTAAAAATATCAATTTTAACACAGTAAACTCTTAGTTGGAAACAGAGCAGAAACATGAAAGATATACTTCTTTAAAAATATATACCACTGAACATCTTACTTTGTATTGATTGTCTCAAGAACTAATAGATTCCAAATGTTATCCCAAAATTTTGGCAGAAAGCTCATGTGATATCTTGACTTTTAATGATAATAATCATGATAACAACAGAAATCTATTGAGTTCTCGCCATGTGCAAGATGCTGACTCTTAGGTATCTTGCATGTAGTAACTAACTAAAGCCCCATAACAATCTCATGAATGAGCTGCTATTATTATCCCCTTTTTAAATGAGGAAAATCAGACATGGAGAAGTTAAGTAAGTTATGGGAAGTCGTACAGTAACTGGAGTAGATAGCAGTTCAACATAGATCGTTGGTAACTGATCCCAGTAAACACAACTGTAGAAGTCTGGGAAACGAATAAAAAAAGATGTGTAACTGAGCCATTGACTAGTGAGATGCAAAAAAGTTCTAAATTGTTATTTTTTAACCTTCGAAACTGCATTGTAATGATTAGAGGCACCCCCTAGAACAACGACTCCTTAACTGTGGTATGTAAAAGAATTATGGATGAAAATACTATTAAAAATTAGGTTTCCCACAGGATACCTCAGAAAGACCCTTGAGTTATGCAGAATTAACAAAAAGAGAGAATTACCAGGTCTGTAAATTATGGAAAGTTGACCCTGGAAGAAAACATAGGCAACATTTTGAGCCCGTTTCTCATTTTCCAGATCAGAAACTCACTACAAAAGAATAGAAATACTTTCCTCACAGCCACAGAGAGCTTGTTGGTAAAGGGACCTAGGTCCAAAGTTAGATCATCCGCCTTGAAAATTAGATTCTTCTTTCCCCTCTCCCCACAAAAAGAAAAGGAAGGACAGAGGGAGGGAGAGAGGAAGGAAGGAAGGAAGGAAGGAAGGAAGGAAGGAAGGAAGGAAGGAAGGAGAAAAAAAAGAAGAAAGTCAGAAACATGCCTGAGATGTAAAGTGAGATCCACCCTGGACAAGGTGCAGTGAGAGTAGTATGAGTACTACTGTCAGTGTAAGTATTAATATTGGTATCAGAATTAATCTTACAAGAACAGAGAAAAAGTTAATCTTTCTATTCTCAAATTTTGTGCTAAAATTATGCCAATAAAATCACAAAGGCCACGAGGCAACATGGGTCTTTCCTGGCTTGAAGTTGCTTTGCAGAATCTGGAAGACACATAGGGATGGGCTCCGGTGCATGAGGGGTGGGCCCTATTCTTGACATCCCCCCCATCTTCCCAGGTAGACTCGGGTGCTACCTCGTTGATCTTCCTCAGGAATAGGTTGCTTTGATTACCTGTAGAATTGTTTGGAGGTTCTTAGATGTTTAAATCTGGAAGGGACCTCAGCCATTTAATTCGACTTATTATTTCTACAGACAGCTATAAAATCAGAGTGAGCTAGCTTTAGTAAACGAGGGAGGACACAGTCAGATATTTCTTCCCTTCTTTCCTTTTTTCATTTTCTTTTTCTGAAAATATTTACATATTTTAGATGGTAAAAAGGAGGCCGTTTCCCGACCTCAGTAAAACCACATGTCCCTGATTCCTGTCCTTGAAGAATGACAGCATAGATTCCTGTAAGACCAGTCCAGGCAGAAGAAGCATTTCCTCGTGTGCCGCTGGATTTTCAGTCCTCTTCACAGTGCCTGGTGGCTAATAGGTGTTTCAAAAGTATTATTAAATATATATAAGCACATTTCCTTTTTAAGTAGAACCATCTTATATAGTTCCACTGTAAGATACTTTGTAATATTTTGAGGAAATCTTTCTAAGATGGATTATTATTCTTTTCCTATACTCTTTTATTAAACTGAGTTTACTTTACATAATTTAACTAGTCCCAGAGAAAGGTTACGGATTCTTTCTCACCTCTTAGCTCTTATTTCCCAACTGCATCAGCTTTCAACACCCCTTTCCCTGCTATCATATTTTTTTTAATTTTTTTAAGAAAAATAAAAAGAGAAAAGTAAAGGAAAACCAGATAGTGTTTATTGGTTAGTGTGGGCTTTTGTACAAATAGGCAGTCAACATCAGTGTGAATTTATATACTACCTTCTTCCAGAAAAGAATAATAACAGGTTAAACTCACGAGGAAAGTTTTGTGGAGTTAAATAAAGTTTTCATACTCAGCTTGAACAATCTACCACAACTCTAAGTCAATAGGTTCCACAAGAACCTGATTGTAGAATTTTCATAAAGTAAATGAACTTTATAAAACCAATGTCACTGCTAAAACAAAAGGTTTTTAAATTACTTCGAAGTTTGCTGTACTCATTTAGACTATAGCTGGCAGGAACCCCAAGGACGCAAAGAGAGGGTACACTGTAAAGGGTGGGTTCTAAATTCCAATCCCCCTCCAAGGCATGACTATTATAGATGCGTGTAATATATAGATTCCTAAACCCCCAAGTGCTAACTATAGCCTTTATCTTCAAGTTTCTTTTCTTTTTTTTTTTTTTTAAGATTTTATTTATTTATTTGACAGAGATAGAGACAGCCAGCGAGAGAGGGAACACAAGCAGGGGGAGTGGGAGAGGAAGAGGCAGGCTCATAGCGGAGGAACCTGATGTGGGGCTCGATCCCAGAACACCGGGATCACGCCCTGAGCTGAAGGCAGACGCTTAACTGCTGTGCCACCCAGGCGCCCCTCAAGTTTCTTTTCTATGCAATTAATTATCTTCCATCCCTTGGCAGAAGCTTCTCTACCCATAGCTCTATGCTATTCCTGAAGTTGTACCTTCATAATTATACTTAATAACATAAATAATTTAATTTAAGTGTTTGAGTTAAAACCTCGAATGCATAGAATTAATCAGGAGAAGCCACGGTGAATTAATGTTATCACATCAATAATAGAATTTGGACAGAACAATTCAAGGTAAAAGTAGTAGTGTGTGAAAATTGGAGCTTTCCCGCTCTAAGAATGAGAGGAAGGATGTGTTTGATGCCACAAAGCAGAGAGAACAGTGGGTGGTAATCACCTAGAGAGAAACAAGGGAAAGCTTATTTCAAATTATATTTCAGCAGGAAGGGCTTGTTCAAAATTTATTCCAGGAGGAATAGAGAAATATTTGTTGTATTGGTAATTTCAAATAAATCCCAAGAATGATTTTCCTTGAGCCCAGAATTCAGTCTCAGTCATGAACATTCATTATTTATTGGGCCAGACTATGTTCCAGGCTTTGAAAATTTTAGAACCTAATCGGGGCCATTGAACTCTAAGCTGATTTATACAGAGTGTGTCGTCATTTTCTAGAAAAACTGGCGATAACAAATGTTAGGAGAAGAAGAGTGTCCTTAGAGTTAATGTGTCCAGGGGTCAGGTCATATGCTCAACAGAGTCTCATGTGCATTAGTATAATTTTTCTAGAGAAATCCCTTTTAAAGGCCATTAAATAAATCCCTAATTTCTTTACTGTCCTATGGGAAAGATCAAAACACCAATGTGGTATATAGACCCTCCCAACATAAAGTCCCGTGGGTCATGATAAGTCCATGTACAAAATAATTGGGACAAAAGGAAGCAGAAATGCTTTTTAGTTTGAAAAGTAGACATCCATGGGGTGCCTGGGTGGCTCAATCAGTTGAGCCTTTAACTCTTGATTTTGGCTCAGGCCATGATCTCCCAGGTCATGAGATCAAGTCCTATCTTGGGCTCTGCCCTCAGCAGGGAGTCTGCTTGAAGATTCTCTCCCTCTGCCCTCCCCTCACTCGTGCACTCTCTCTCTCTCTCTCTCAAATAAATAAATCATTGAAAAAAAAAGTAGACATCCATGTTTCAAGTCATAAGATTTGAGGTATACATCCCAAGATATTACCTGTGTGGAAAAAACTCTAAGTAAATTTATTAGTGTAAGATCTGAAGTCTTCTGAAAAATAAACATAGATAGACACTTCTTTTCAGTTTTCTGATGTAGTCATGTAAAATTTTAAGTGGATATCCCTTCTTTTAAGGTATAGTACATATCACATATGCTTAAAAATTCAAGATACTTATGGCTAACTAAAAGTCAATTACAGTATGCACAGTTTTCACAAACAAATGATAATGGTGATAGCTCTGACAGAAATTGAAGTGTGGCTTTGAAACAAGAACTTGCTCTTTGTTTTGTCTTCAAATATTAGTTCAGTTCCATTCCTCAACTATGACATGATGTTAGATTTGTTCTTTTATTTATCGGTTAAACCTTCATGGTTGCAGGTTGTTCATTAGGTAAGGAACTAATGCACCAATGACACATTATTTTGAGCTAGTTAACCACATGAAACAGTAACTCTACCCATATTCAATTTTAAAAGGCATTCCTTGCTCTGTAAGGGAAGTTTGGTGGTGAGGATAGGTGTTTTTGTGAAATTAATAAACCCTTAAGTTATTATTATTTTTTATCTTGGTGAAGAATTTAATAAACTCTTTATGTAAATTGTTACTACGCATTATTTCAGTCTGTGGACCGTGTCCTCACACTTCAAGCATAGTCAGCCCTTGTAGTTCTTAATATCCTAAATTAGTATTTTGAAAAATATTTCACTCCTTAGGTCTCCCTATTGCCCAGTGGTAAGTCACCAATAGTAAGCAGAATTCGATTATATGCTCTTAAGACTGAGATCATTATTGACCTTGATAGTTCTTTTAGAAAGGTATGGGAAGAGATTATCAACTTGAATGCATTACGGAGAGAGTGTGAGGTGAGAACCTGGAATCAAAAGATTACAAACAGCTCTTTGAAGGATTTTTGTCATTCATTTAAGTTAGAGAACACATGAGCGCAGAAAATAAGTTAATGTTGAACATACCGATGGAGAGTTGCATGTGGGAATTCCATCATGTGTTACTGGACAGCTGCATCCATGTGCCTAAATTATGCTAATTTTGCCTTGTTTTACCCCCTGAATGATTGGTCAGTACAATTCTGAACATCTAAAGAACATAGAAAGTTAACTCCCATTTTCAACTGCTGTTGTATTATTAGCTTCTGGCCACACGATGGGGTCCTTTCTTCACAATCCTCATTCTGATTTTTCTTTCAAAAAATCATCCAAGTAAATATTCAATGTATTAAAGACATTTAAACTCCTAGAATAGTCCTCTGAAAAATTTAGGTTCTGTTTGACAGGGAAAATGAAATTCAGTGAGTATTCATAACCTGCCACAGATTATTTCAGATGAAATTTGAGATTGCTGAAAAATACTAATTCAGGAATAATGATTTTAATAATTCCTTTAAAAGACCCTGAAAAAAGCATAAAGATATAACTTCTTGAGAACATAATACTGTTTAATAATGACTGATTTAATGCAAACTTTGAAAGTCTGAATCAAGTTTTGAATGTATTTAAAATAGGAGATAACTATTATCAAGTTATTATATGTATGTTTCTGTCAAGTTTTAATATATAGTACCAGAGTTATCAGCCTTTGACCTTAGATCAATTATTTTTTAGAATAAAATAATATTGGGGCGCTGGGTGGCTCAGTCCTTTAAGTGTCTGCCTTCGGCTCAGGTCATGATCCCAGGGTCCTGGGATCAAGTCCCGAATTGGGCTCCCTGGGCGGGGGGTAGTCTCCTTCTCCCTCTGCCTGCCCTCCCCATGCTGGTGCTCTGTCAAATAAATAAATAAAATCTTAAACAAATAAAATAATATAGTTGCTGGTATTGCAGAACACCTTACAGTTTTCTATGGTTTCACAGGCTTTATTTCATGTGATGCTCAAGGGCCATTCAAATCCCTATTCCAGGGAAAATTTAAATTTCCAAATTCTGGAAAAAGTGGAAATTGGCACCATTACCTCCTTTCACCTTATGTATTTACACTACCCATTGTATGCCCTTGTTCTTTAACAATGCATCTTCAATTTGATATCCTAAGTATGTTACAATGCTTTTAAATTATTGCAGCAATAGAAGGATGATTCCTATCACTTCTGTACTCGATTGGATGACGTAAAAAAGGCTCTGAAATCTTAAAATTTAGCATTCCTCTCTTCAGTTTGAAGATCCCATTTTTTTTTTCTCATTAGGTGGTACAATTCTTTTGGAATAATCCCTCTCCTAGACTGTCATACTTTTCCAGTTCTCTTCAGAATTCAGGTGTCTGATATTCCTCTCATAAGTGACCTCTTTGTACTAAGGCATTGATTCTGGGAAGACTCAGTGGTAATGCATTCTTTCATTCTTAACCTGTCACCTAAGTTCCTTCCCCTTCCCCCCCCCCAAGGAAAAAAACAAAAACAAAAAGCCTTGTTGAATTCATCGACTGGCCAGATTGACAACTTAGTGGACAATTTTTAATTTTTCCTCACAGAGTCTCTCATTGGTACACATAACATTTCTTTCTTCCTGAAATATTGTGTTCTCCTAGGTTTCCTGCTACACTTCAGGCCCCTCTTTCTCAGTTCCTTTTCCCTGTCTCCTTCACTTCTGACTTTGTATTCTGGCAAGTACAGTTTTATTTCTCTAGCAGAGACCTCTTCCATAAGCTCCAATATTACAGCTAAAATTGAATCATAGTGCAGTCATCCATCCTCTCATTTGTTCAAGTCAGAAACCTGACTCCCCTTTCTCTTGAACACCCACACCCTCTCCGGTCCATTAACATACCCTGTCAATCCTGTTTCAAATGAAACAACTTCTTTCTCTCTCCATTCCCAGTAGCTAATCCATTCTGCCATTTCCCAGTTCAGACTGTGCCATTAGCCTTCTAACTGGTGCCATGTCTTTCTTTCTTCCCCATCTTTCAGTCTGTTCTCTAGAACCTCAAAGTAATCTTACAAAAATATAAATAAACATGATGTCACTTAGTGTGTAAAACCCTTCAATGACTGTTGGATACAAAATAAAATTTTAACTGCTAACCTACTAAGTATGGTGTAATTGGTACTTAACCTCCCCTCTATCTCAAGTCTCTGTTCCCTGGTCTCATTTTATAGCCACCAGCCTTTCTGTGTCTGCTCAGCTCAAAGTGTTTGCTTCCAGCACAGGATGTACTAGGATGCGTTCTCCATGGCTCTCGCTCATCTTTCAAGTTTCAAATTAAGTAATACCTCCTTAGAACAGCCTTCCTGAGAACACACTGTGATCTCCCCCAGACATAATTATTTTATAGTACGTCCTAGTTTGTTGGCATTTGTTTGTCTTCATCCCTAGTCATAATATAAATGCTTTTGAAGGTAGGCTAATGGCATTTGCTCACTACAACATTTAAATCCTACATAATAGGTAATTATTAATATTCACTAAAAAAGTGAGTAGGTATCCTTTTTTTATATCAGCCTACATGGCAGTTAAATTCTGAAAAAAAATCACCATGGAAAGTGATAGGCGAGGTTATGAAATTTTATTGACAGATGTGTTGGGATAGACAGCTGGGGGGGGGGATTCATTTGGTTAAGGTGCTGCCAAAGAAAACCCCAGGTAAGAAGAGGAGGAGAGAGAGACGCCTACTGGAAAAGACATAGCATTTTGCTTGAGAATACACCATCTCAGATTGAAAGATAGATGAAGGACATTTGGCAAAAACAGAGAGAAAAACAAAAATATTAATGGTGAAAGATCCCATTTTAGTGGGTGGCCAGTAAGAGAAATATGGAAGATAATTTTCTGAGATCATGTAACTGGCATATATATAAAATATAATTGCAATTATAGACATCTCCATTACCCAGTTCCTGACTGAGTCCACGAAAACCAGAGCATTTGATTATGTTTAGGACTTTGGCTCAGAATTATAATATATTGGAGATGACCACAGAAAAAAATCTAGACTGTTACTAAAATAAAATCCTCTAAATCCCTTCCCCAGTTTTTCTCTGTAGCTCATATCACCTTCTAATACTATGTAACATTTATTTTACTATTGCCTGTCATGCTTTATTAGTGTGTATGCTCTCAGAAGGCAGCGATTTCCATCTATTTTGTTCACCCCTGTTAGATAGTAGATTCTCAATAAATGTTTGTTTGAGTGGATAGAAATAAAAATGAACTGCAGTATTTTACCTACATATTGGAAAATATTAAAAAGAACATAATTATGAGAGCGTAGGAAAAAATACTTCAAAAATGTGCATATGCTTAGGCTGGAAGCTATTTCTGGGCATCCATTCTCAGAAAATAAGCAAGCATACGAGGAAGTGCATTGCAACGTTTTTATGATATAAAAAATGAGACCTAACAAACCTCAATAATAGCAGAGTTCTTTTTTTTCTAATTTAAGAAAAAGATCTTTTTAATGAAAGAATTCACCTAAAATTGTAGGCTCTCCTTGTTATTTAATAGATCTAATTTACAAGTTTCATTAAATTCTATCTTGTTAACTTACTCCATCATCATAAATATGGCCTTGGAACTAATGTACAATATACCATTGCTGTTTGAAGGACTTATAGTCACTGACCTGCTTGGACCTTTGACATCTGAGTATTAGTCAGTCATAAAAGATTGCCATGCTTCATTTTTTTTGAATACTTTCAAATTTTCTGCTAAACTGAGTTAAAATTTATTCCATGCCAAGTCAAGGGACTGCTAAAGGGGAACATTGAACATTTTTGGGTTTACAAAATACCTTTCATAGATGGTGTGATAGGGAAAGTGACTCCATAAGATGTCTACATTCTAGTTTCCAGAACCTGTGAATCAGTTACTGGGAATCATGGCAAAGGGTTTTAGCAAATGTAATTTAAGTTCATTATTACCCTGGAATAGCCTCCTGGGTGCTCTTTAATTACCCGAGCTGTTAAAAGCTGAGAACTCTCTGTGGATGGAGGAAGCACAAATCCAACAGAAGGGGAGGTCAGAGAGGCCCGAAGTGGGAGAAGGGCTCCAGGCACTATTGGTGGTTTGAATGCAAAGAATGCAAATGACGAAGGCAGGAGGCTTTAAGAAGCTGAGAGAGGCTCCCAACTGACAGCAGTTCCCAAGGAATGGGACCTCAGCCCTACAACTACAAGCAGCTGGATTCCAGGAACAATCTGGGTGAGCCTGGAAGCAGATTTGCTCCCTGAGCCGAGGCCGGCTGACACCCTGATTTCAGCCTTGTGAAACCTGGAGCGGAGCCAGCCTGGCTCACCTGGACTTCTGACCTACAGAAGTGTGAGATACTAAATCTGCATTGTTTTAAACCACTAAATGTTTGGCAATTTGTTTTTGCATCAGTAGAAAACAAGTACATACAGAGATTAAATTTTTTTCTCATATATACTAAATAAAAAAAAGAAAGAAAGATACTGCCACAGATGATGTAGGAAGGCAGATTTATGATTGCCCCTTATACAATTAGACTCATGGACTCACTGTTGTCAAATAGCAATGTGGCACTGGCCCACGAAGCATACTTGGTACAAGGCAATTAAGTTAGTTCCCATTGACTTCTTAGTCTCAGTTAAAATTCAGGAACAGATAATGTTTTCAGAAAGATTATCTTCCAAGGAGTGACTACTTGTCCTTGGTTTGTTCCTCATAGTTGCAAAATGACTTCATAGCACCAGACACATTCAGCAGCATGTAAAGGAAGACAAAGGCAAGTAGCACCTCTCGAGGACAGATGTAGATCCAACTTGACAAAATAAACAGATTAGAAACGTTTCCTCAGTCTAGCCCCACAGCATTTAAAAAAACACTATGTCAAAGAAGAATATTTGATGGTTTCCATGATCCTCTCCCCTTCATTTGATCACCCTATTTACAACAATCGAAGCGAAAATCCAGCAAAATGCGGGGGTGGGGGGGCACATAAAGAATATCTGGCACATACAAATACAGAAATATCTGGCACAAAGAGAAATTACTAGCAGATTTCTTAAATTCCAGAACATTCATGAGGGCAAACCTAAGCAAACAATAAAATTGTCATTAGGATGTAAAAATGTTTTGTTTATATTTCTCAGAAAACTAAGCTCATATAACAGAACAGTATGTATAGTGTGTATAACAATAAACTGGAAAGTGTTAAATGACAGATTTTCTGTATTCCCAGTGCCTACTTCAGTGGCTGTTGCATCATAGATACTGCATGCATTCGTGAAGGAGAGCAGAACTCCAAATATTATCAGAAACAACTAAATATTTTAATAAATCCATCTGCGTTTGAAAAGAATTAAATTCTATAATGCAGGAAGAAAAACTTGCACATGAGATTAGACTTTTTAAAAAATCAAGGAGTTTTAGATAGAATTAGAAGACTGAAACATAAAGTGGGTTTTTTTGTTTTTTTGTTTTAATTTAAAATTTAGGTAGTGAACATACAGTGCAATATTGGTTTCTGGAGTAGAATTCAGTGATTCACTACTTACATACAACATCCAGCGCTCATCACAAGTGCCCTCTTTAATACCCATCACCCAACTAGCCCATCCCCCACCCACCTCCCTCCATCAACAGTGAGTTTGTTCTCTATCATAATGAGTCTCTTATGGCTGGTTTCCCTCTCTCCTTTTTTTCTCCTCTGCCTTCCCATATGTTCATCTTCTTTCTTTCTTAAATTCCACATATGAGTGAGATCATATGGCATTTGTCTTTGACCGACTTATTTCACTTAGTATAATACACTCTAGTTCCATCCATGTCATTGCAAATGGCAAAATTTCATTCTTTTGTGGGGTGTGTGTGTGTGTGTATGTGTGTGTGTATACACACACACAATCACATCTTCTTTATCCATTTATCAGTCAGTGGACATTTGAGCTCTCTCCACAGTTTGGCTGTTGTTGATAATGCTGTTATGAACATCAGGGTGCATGTATCCCTTCGAATCTGTATTTTTTTTTGTCTTTTGGGTAAATATCTAGTAGTGTAGTTGCTGGATTGTAGGTAGGGTAGTTGTATTTTTAACATTTTTTAAAAATTTTTATTTATTTATTTATTTGAGAGAGAGAGAGAGAGAGAGAGCGCACAAGCAAAGGGAGCTGCAGGCAGAGAAACAGGCTCCCTGCTGAGCAAGGAGCCCAATGCAGGACTCAATCCCAGGACCCTGGCACCATTACCTGAACTGAAGGCAGATGCTTAACTGACTGAGCCACCCAGGCAACCCTATTTTTAGCATTTTGAGGACTGTTCTCTAGAGTGGCTGCACCAGTTCACATTCCCATCAACAGAGCAAGAGGATTCCCCTTTCTCTGCATCCTCACCAACTCCTGTTGTTTCTCATGTTGTTAATTTTAGCCACCCTGACTGGTGTGAGGTGGTATGTCATTGTAGTTTTGATTTGTATTTCCCTGATGAAGAGTAATGTTGAGCATCTTTTCATGTGTCTGTTAGCCATCTGGATGTCTTTGGAAAAATGTCTATTCATGCGTTCTGCCCGTTTTTCAACTGGGTTGTTTGTTTTTTGGGTGTTGAGCTTGATAAATTCTATAGACACTTTGAATACTAACCCTTTATCAGATATGTCATTTGCAGATATCTTCTCCCATTCCATAGGATGCATTTTAGTTTTGCTGATTTCCTTTGCTCTGCAGAAGCATTCTATCTTGATGAAGTCCCAGTAGTTCATTTTTGCTTTGGTTCTCTTGCTTCAGGACACATGTCTAGTAAGAAGTTTCTACAGCCAAGGTCAAAGTGGTTGCTGCCTGTGTTCTCTAGGATTTTGATGGTTTCCTGTCTCACATTTATGTCTTTAATCCATTTTGAATTTATTTTTGTGTTAGGTGTAAGAAAGTGGTCGAGTTTCATTCTTCTGCATATTGCTGTCTCGTTTTCCCAACACTATTTGTTAAAGAGACTATCTTTTTTCCATTGGATATTCTTTCCTGCTTTGTCAAAGATCAGTTGACCATATAGTTGTGGGTCCATTTCTGGGTTCTCCATTCTGTTCCATTGATCTATATGTCTGTTTTTATGCCAGTACCATACTGCCTTGATGACTACAGCTTTGCAATATAACTTGAAATCTGGAAATGTGATGCCTCCAGTTTTGTTTTTCTTTGTCAATTTTAATATATGTGCTGCCAAAGTGAGCACTGTTTTTCTTTTTCAGAATTGCTTTGACTCTTCAGGGTCTTTTGTGGTTCCATACCAATTTTAGAATTGTTTGTTCTAGCTCTGTGAAAAATGCTGGTGGTATTTTGATGGGGATTGCATTAAATGTGTATATTGCTTTGGGTAGTATAGACATTTTAACAATATTTGTTCTTCTGATCCATGAGCATGGAATGCTTTTCCATTTCTTTGTGTCCTCTTCAATTTCTTTCATGAGTGTCCTATAGTTTTCAGAATATAGATCTTTTACTTCTTTCGTTAGATTTATTCCTAGGTATCTTACTGTTTTTGGTGCAATTGCAAATGGGGGGATAGATTCCTTTATTTCTTTTTTCTGCTGCTTCATTATTGGTGCATAGAAATGCACCAGATTTCTGCACATTGATTTTATATCCTGCAACTTTGATGAATTCATGTATGAGTTCTAGCAATTTTTTGGTGGAGTCTTTCAAGTTTTCTACATAACAGATCATGTTGTCTACAAATAGTGAAAGTTTGACTTCTTCTTTGCCAGTTTGGATGCCTTTTATTTCTTTTTGTTGTCTGATTGCTAATGTAAAACTTATACTATGTTAAATAGTAATGGTCAGAGAAGACATCCTTGTCTTGTTCCTGACTATAGGGGAAAGACTCTTGGTATATCCCCCATTGAAGATGATATTAGCTGTGGGTCTTTCATGTTTGGCCTCTATGACGTTGAGGTGCTCAGGTGGTGAAGAGGGGCCAAATCCCAGGAGTCAACAAATGTTGGCGAGGATGTGGAGAAAGGGGAACCCTTCTACACTGTTGCTGGGAACACAGGCTGGTATAGCTACTCTGGAAAACAGTATGGAAGTTCCTCAAGATGTTAAAAATAGAGCTATCCTACGACCCAGCAATTACACTACCAAGTATCTATCCCAAAAATACAAATGTAGTGAAAAGAAGGGGCACATGCACCCCAGTGTGCATAGCAGCAATGTCCATAACAGCCAAACTGTGGAAGGAGCCAAGATGCCCTTCAACAGATGAATGGATAAAGAAGATGTGGTTCATATATACAATGGAATATTACTCAGCCATCAAAAAGGATGAATACCTACCATTTGCATCAACATAGGTGGAACTGGAAGGGATTATGCTAAATGCAATAGGCCAAACAGAGAAAGACAATTATCATATGGTTTCACTCATATGTGGAACATAAGGAATAGCAGGGACGACCATAGGGAAAGGGAGGTAAAACTGAATGGGAAGAAATTAGAGAGGGAGAGGAGATAAACAATGAGAGATTCTGGATTCCGGGAAACAAACTGAGGGTCACAGAAGGGAGTGGGGGGGGTGTGATGAGGTAGCCCGGTAAGGGGTATTAAGGAGGGGATGTGTTGTAATGAACACTGGTTATTATATGCAACTAATGAGTGGTTGAACATTATATCAAAAACCATATGTTGGTTAACTGAACATAAGAAAAAGAAGAATCACAGAAGTAACAGGGTTGTCTAAGGATCCCCTGGGTCTCAGGAAGAATGGGTGGCACCAAGGTGCTGCATTTTTCCCGGACGTAAGAGCCAGAAAGCAGGCTGAGAGCAGTGGGTCTTAGTGCCAGGTTTCTGCTGTAAACTGCAAACCTCTGTGGGATCGTTGGGCTGCTTTCCAGGGACTGTTAGGCAAGCCTGGCAAGACTCCCCCCCAGAGAGGATCAGTGTGGGTCCACACCATGGGGCTCCCTGAAATTTGGAGTTTTGAAACTCAGTCATGTGCCTGAGATAAAAAGCCTCCAACTTGGGTAGGGTGAACACAGGATGCAGACAGAAACGGGAAAACAAATAAGGTGATTGATTGCTTTTCTGTGAGGGCCCACTGAAGAATAGGGGGTGTGAACTTCAGCTCGGATGCTAAAGAGCAGGATGCAACCATTTTCTTCCCACCAATCAGCGCCGAGAACCTTCAGATCAAAATCTGGCCTGGTGGCCTGTACACCAAGCCCCATCCCCCCTACACCCTGAGAAGCATTTCCACTGAAACAAGTAAGCCTGAAAATCAGCACAGCAGACCCTCCCCCAGAAGACCAGTGTAAACATCTAGCTCACTCCAAGTTTATTGATCATAGAGTACTGCAAAGCTTTAGCTCTAAGGGAAATAGAATTGAGCTTCCTTTTTACTTTTATTCTTTATTTCTTTTATTTTTATTATTTTTTGTTATTTTCTTATATTTTCCAACTCTCTTTTAAAATTTTTTATTATTATTTTTAATCTTTTTATGTTTTTTTCATATAGTTTATTTTTTTCTACTTTTATTTTATATTTTTATTTTGGGATCTAGATTCTTTTAACAAACAGACCAAAACACAGCCAAGATCTAGTTATTTTTTTGGTTTCCTTGTTTTGTGTTTTTGTTTTTCTTGGCTTTTTGGTTTTATTCTTTTTCTTTGTTTTTTGCTTTCTTTTTGTTTTTGTTTTTTAGTTGTTTTGGGTTTTTTTGTTTGTTCTTTTTTGTCTCTCTCCTTTTCTTTTCTGGACAAAATGACAAGATGGAGGAATTCAGTCCAAAAGAAAGAACATGAGGTAGAACTCACAGCCCCAGATTTAATCAATACAGACATAAGTAAGATATCTGAACTAGAATTTAAAACAACAATCATAAGGATACTAGCTGAGCTTGAAAACACATAAAAGACACTAGGAAATCTTACTACAGAGATAGAAGAACTAAAATCTAGTCAGGCTGAAATTAAAAATGCTATAACCAAGATGCAAACACAAATGGAGTGCATAAAAACAAGGATTGAGGGGCTCCTGGGTGACTCATTTGGTTAAGTGTCTGCCTTCAGCTCGGATCATTATCCCAGGGTCTTGGGATCAAGCCCCACATTGGGCTCTGTGTCCAGCAGGCGGCCTGCTTCTCCTTCTCCCTCTTCCACTCCCCCTGCCTGTGCTCTCTCTTTCTGTCAAATAAATAAATAAAATCTTAAAAAAAATGAGGATGGATGAAGTAGAGGAGCAAATCAGTGATATAGAAGATAAAACTATGAAAATAATGAAGATGAAGAGGGAAAGGAAAGTAATGGACCACAAAGGTAGACTTAGAGAACTCAGTGACTTGGTTAAATGTAATAATATTTGTGTCATAGGAGTCCTAGAAGATGAAGAGAGAGATAAAAGGGCAGAATTTTTATTTGAATAAATGTTTGTATTATCGATTAGCTCAAATGGCATTTGACTGCATACTGTTTTAGTTGCTGTAGTTTTATAATATATTTTGAAGTTAGGAACTCAGTTTTTCTTTCTCAAGACTTATTTGGCTATTTGGGGTCCTTTGTGGTTCTAAATGAATTTTAGACTTTTTCTATTTGTGTAAAAAATAGCATTGGGATTTTAATAGGGATTGCATTGCATTTGTAAATTGCTTTGGGCAGTATGGACATTTTGACAATATTAACTCTTCCAATCCATGAGCATGGGATGCCTTTCCATTTATTTGTGTTGTCTTTAATTTCTTTCATCAGCATTTTGTAGTTTTCAGGGTATAAGTCTTTCACTATTTCACAAGTTTGTTCCATGTATTTTATTCTTTTTGACACTTTATAAATGGGATTGCTTTCTTAATTTCATTTGTAGATAGTTTCTTGTTAGGGTATAGACATGCAACTGGCAGGAAGACAGACAATGTAGACCAATGGTACAGAAGAGAGAGTCTAGACATAAACCCATACATATATGGTCAATTTATCTTCAACAAGGATTCTAAGAACACACAATTCTAAAAATAGTCTCTTCAACAAATAGTGTTGGGACAACTAGATAATCCATACTCAAAAGAATGACTTTGGATCCTCATCCTTATCTTACACCATACACAAAATGGAACTCAAAATGGATCAAAGACTTAAACGTAAGACCTGGAACTGTAAAGCCCTTAGAGGAAAATATTAGGAGCTTCATGACATTAGCCTTGGTAATGATTTCTTCACTGTGATACTAATAACACAGGCAAAAATAGCAAAAATAAACAAGGGGGACTACATCAAATTTAAAAGCTTCCGTATAGCAAAGGGAATCATCAACAGAGTAAAAAGACAATCTAAAGATTGCAAATCATATATCTGATAAGGATTAATATGGAAAATATGTAAGGAATTCCTTCAGATCAATAACAACAACAACAACAGAACAGATAACCTGATCAAACATTGGCAAAGGACTTGAATAAGCAGTTCTCCATAGAAGACATACAAATGGCCAACAGATATAGGAAAAAGTACTCAAAGGGTGCTTGGGTGACATAGTCAGTTGAGCTTCTAATTCTTGGCTTCAGCTCAGGTCATGATCTTAGGGTTCTGAGATCAAGCCCTGCCTCCAGCTTCAGGCTCAGCATGGTCTGCTTGAGATTCTCTCTCCCTCTGCCCCTCCTGCTCCTTCTTGCTTTCTCTCTCTCTAAAATAAATACATAAATCTTTAAAGAAAAGGTACTCAATATCACTAACCAGGAAAATGACAAACTAAAGCCACAGTGAGATATCACCTTACATCTGTTAGAATGGGTGTTATCAAACAAACAGAAGGTAACAAGTATAGGTGAAAATGTGAAGAAATTGGAACCTTTATACATCATTGGTGGGAAAGTAAAATGGTGCAGCCACTATGGAAAATATATGGAGGTTCCTTAGAGAATTAAAAATAGAACTACCATCTGATCCAGTAATCCCACTCCTGGGTATTTATCCAAAAGAAGTTAAATCCAGATCTCAAAGAGATATTTGAATTCCCACATTGATTGCAGCACTATTCATGGTAGTCAAGATGTGGCAACAACTTAAACATCCATTGATGGATGAATCAATAAAGAAAATTTGGCATACACGTGCAATGGAATATTATTCAGCCTTTAAAAAAAGGACATTCTGCTATATATGACAACATGGATGAACCTGGAGGACATTATGCTAAGTGAAATAAGTCACGGAAGGTCAAATACTGAAAAATTCTACTTAGATGAAGAATTTAAAATAATCAGAAACATTGAAGTACAGAGTAGAATGGCTATTGCCAGGGGCTGGGAAAAGGAGAAAATGGGATTTTCTATTCAATGGGATAAAGTTTCAGTTATACAGATGATTAAGCTCTAGAGATCTGCTGTTCTGTGTTATGCTTATAGTTAACCACACTGTATTGAACACTTAAAATTTGTTGAGGATAGATCTCATGTTGTATGTTCTTACTACAATAAAAAATTATGGCATAAACAACCGACTGATGAACTAATCCCAAGTAAAATTCTAGAAGACATAAAAGGTTTTAGAACATTCTAGAAGAAAACTGGTGATTATGAGAGGACAGCATGAAATCATAATCCCCACACCCCATTTCCTTTACTGATAGTGTCACTAAGTTGATAAATTAGATAAACGTAGTTATAACATCTCTGCATTTCAGCAAATTCCAACTGATTTTCTTTTTTGATTACTGAAAATCCAGTAGGATTCATATTCATATACATCTATAACATAATATGTATATTATATATAATAATATATAAACACACAATTTACTCTTTTCTTTATCTGTCTGAGCTTTACATTTATTATATTCCAATATAGTAGTGACCTTGACTTACTCTAGCTGAAAGCAATGTTAAATGCTACTATTTTGTAAAGTACTGCACAGAGACTATTTAGAAGATGGTTTTTTGGAAAGCCTTATGAATATCTCCAAACAAGCATTATTTTGAATAGGAATGAAGGAAAGCTTTTCCCAGAGGAATATACAGTGTTTTCATCTCAGTGACATTGAATTTCCACTACACATACTCCTGTGGCCTTGAATAAGTAACTGACTCAATATGATCCTATTTTCAGAGCACAACTCTGTAATGTCTTCATGCCATGTGTATCACAATTCCATTCAAAATGGAATAGATTTCAATTTAAATATCTATCTCACAAATGTTTATGATAGTAACTGCAATTGGATGTGCTTCTTCTGGCCATAAAATTGTGGAGAGTTTAGCCATAGATTTAGATAGCATAAATTAATTTATTCACTACAACTGATAGAATTGGACTTTTTTCCTGAATATTAACAGTGGTTATATTAGAATTCTAGAAACTCAGTCTTGAGTGATTCTCCATTTTAATGCACTTTTCTAGACATATGCTATAAACTATATTTGTATTACTTCAAAATCTCCTGTTTCAGAAGTGAAGTTCATAGCTAGATAAATCGCAAGCTGTTGACCCCTAGAGTTTGGATATTAGGGGATGACTACTTATCACATCAGGTAAATAAAGTAGAAACTGCATCTTTCTTTCCTTTTTCTTTTTCCTTGCTCTTTATTTTTAGCTGCACAATTTGAAATACAAAAGATAGATGTTTCAATAAAAATTGCATTTAAAAATGTACTTGATGTTTGATTGAAATACAGTAACTTTTTAAAACAAGGCCTTGATTAATTTCATAGATAATTTTTTTTTTAGTAAAAATGTTATTTGTTTTTAAGATAAGAGAGGATAGTAACACATCATGGATATTTAAAGCAAGAAAATAGCAGCAACAACAACAACAACAACGATGATGATGACAACTTAAAAACAGGCAATGAGCCAATACAAACTAAAGATTAAATTTCAAATGATGTTTGGAAAATGAAAACCAAACAACTTATTTTTCAATAAATACTAACTTTACTGTTCATATTATTCCAAATTAGGGCAGGTGAATGTGTATGCATCTCAGCTGTTGTTACTATTAACATAGAGGCATCATGGCATTATAGAAAGAACTGTCAAAGACTGCAATCAGTCAAAACCAGATTTGGCTCTTGCCCCCATTTATAATTGTTTGGATTTGGGGCAAGTTACCTAACTATTTTAAGGCTTGTTTTCAAAATAGAATTCTAAGGCGGGTTGACTAATGATCACATGATGTAATGAATATAAATAACTTAGCACAGGTCCTACCAAGCAATATACCTCATTAATTAGGAGTCATCAACATAGTTGTAGTTGTAAAGGCAGCAGATGAGATGAAGATCCAGTCTTGGTGTCAACTTTTAATATTCAACTAGATTAGATTGGGGGTGCTTGGGTGGCTCAGTCAGTTAAGTGCCTTCAGCTCAGTTCATGATCTCTGGGTCCTGGGACGGAGCCCCGAGTTCAGCACCCCAATCACAGGGAAGCCTGCTTCTCCCTCTCCCTCCGCCCCTCCCCCCACTTGTGCGTGTGTGCACTCTCTGTCTCTCTAAAATAAAATGAAATAAAATAAAAAACCTAGATTAGATTAGAATTTTTTATTATTAGATCTTTTTTGTGCATGATTTCCAAACTAAAATCAGAGTACATATATAAATAATATAACATGCTGTAATCACACAGAATTTACATGCTGCCCCAAAACATAGCCTCTTCATTTATCCTTCTGTCTCCATGCTTTTGACCAACATCTTGTCTGCAACATTATCTCCCCCGTCTTCATATCTGCTTTTCAAAGGCCTTAATGCATTACTGGAAACACAGCTGAACCACTATATCTTCCACGAAGCCTTTTCAGATATCACAATTTAAATAAATCTGTCCCTCTCTGTCATTCCCCAGTATATGTCATTTCTTAAATATTTATAGCTACTTATGAAATGTTTGTCTGCCCCATTACACCGTGAGCTGCGGGAGCCAAAATACAACATGTGCTCAATTTTATATTCTCTATGGCTCATAACACAGCCTCGTGTACTCAGTACATTTATTCACTCACCACAACATTTTTTAGCACTTTCCATGTGCAAAGCACTGAGAATACAACAATAAACAAGACATCCATAATAATAGGTAATAATAACAAATAAAAGTTTGCACTACAGATTTTACTTTTCTAGTTGTCGCATTTTCAGCTGCCTTTGCCATGAAGAACACGGTCGTGAACCTGAAAAAAAGGGGAACATCTCTAAGTACTAATGAAAACAATTCTTACTCTGTAAGAAGCTCAGCACTCAGGTCAGAGTGTATTGACTTACTTAGTAAAAATGTAAAATTAAATTAAGAGATTAATAAATTAGTCATCAGGTTTCCACTGGCAACCACAGTTCTTTCTAGGTCTCGGGACCATAAATTATACTCAGGAGTGAGTGGGAACCACTTGGAGCAGACTCAACGACAGCTTTATAAAATGTCAGTAGTAAGGGATGATAAGAGAATGAGTAGCAGTAAGAATGGCAAGCTGGGCCTTTCAGTGGGAGAGCAACTAACTCCTTCTGTGTAGACTCCAAAGGGTTCATGTTGAATGGAAATAAACATCACCAAGGATGAGCATGCCTTGAACAAACAGTCCTTTGTAGCTATAAAATTATTATTATCATCAGCTAAGATGAATGCAGTCATCATGACAAACAGCTATAGAAACGAGGACCACAGACAATGACAGTGAACCAGGGACTTTACCCAGGATCAGAGGATCATCGCCTTGCTTCTGAGCTGAGAACACTCTCGAATGTGTTTGTAAGCCCTCTTTACCAAAATAAGACTTCTGTAACTACTTAGAAAGGATTTTTAATAGGTGGGTAAAACTTCACTGAATATGGTTTTCTAGATAATTGAAAGATATATTCTATATGTTGTGGAAATTCAGCCGTCAAGACCCAGGCTAGTTGAAACATCATAGAATTCAGTTGTGCATTCAGCAAGAACAGTGGGAATAACAATAGTTAGGAAAAATTCCAAAATGCCTTCTGTCTAATTTGAGATTGTATTTTTTGTTGAGTCTGGAATTGAGATTGTGGCCTAAAATGAGAAGAGGATTACCATATGCCCGGTTCCTGGAAGCGCTTAGCAATACTTGGAAGATATTTGTTTTAGATTGATAATGGTCAAAGTAATATTCTAGTACATGCTACATACTAGTTACCACATATTTAGTAGATAGTTGATTAGACATTGAATTCACCAACTAGGAATCAACTTGAGATAAAGTTTTAGAGTCATTAGTATGTAAATTATAGGGGAAGTCATAGAATTAGATACAGACATCACCAGATAAAGTAGAACATGAAGACAGGGAATCTCCTAGGAATGAAGTTTAAAAAATGTGAACACTTCATTAAAAAATTCGGAAGGAAAGGTCAAAGAGGTAGGAAGGAAACCAAAGGGCAGTAGTTTACAGATTGAGAAGAGAACTCCAAGGTTTGATAACCACTCCAATTTTCTTGAATTTGTTCTGCTACCCAGATGGTGGGAAAATGGTATATACCACTATATTCCTCTAGTTTGGTTCCACCACACTTATTGAGTTGAAGATTTTAACCCTATAAATACATTTACAGTTCTATTTTTGACCCTAGAAAGTCCAGATCTCTATATTAATCATGTAGTTGGGAAGAACCTGCTGTTTGCCAGATAATGATGGTATAAGGGTAGGTGAAATAGTCATGATCCCTGATTTCTGCCATTTTGAAGTTTACATCCTATTTACTGTGAGTGGTGTTTGCTGAACATTTATAAAGAGTTAAGTAATATGCTAAGTGCTTTATACATGTTTTCTCATTTAATTCTCCCAACAATTCTGAGGAAGTATGTTACATTATTATCAATATTTACTGAAGATAAA
This sequence comes from Ailuropoda melanoleuca, assembly GCF_002007445.2. Classification (NCBI taxonomy): domain Eukaryota; kingdom Metazoa; phylum Chordata; class Mammalia; order Carnivora; family Ursidae; genus Ailuropoda; species Ailuropoda melanoleuca. Next base: position 54,942,302 of record NC_048226.1, read on the forward strand.
ATAAAACCCGAAAGAGTATTTAATTGATACGCTTTGCTGGGAGAAGATAAAATAAATCCAATTATCTTATGCTTTCCATCCTTTCCAATTTTTTTTAGTGGCTATCATTCCCTCTAAATACTACTTTTACAGAAGAGCTATTCTTTTCATGACAAAGTTTGCAGGTGTTTTGTTTTCCTGGATAATTTTATCAGAATATGCTATATGTGCACAGCAATCTCTTTTTAAGCATTTCTGGGTATAGTCTTTCAGGTGCGGTAGGATACTCACTTCCCTTATTGTGGAAACTCCAGTTCTACTGACATTAAATTCATCTTTGTAGCAGTTACATATGCTGTTGAGAGATTTAAATAAAGTTAATAAAAACCTGTAGGTCTTTTCATATAAAGTGAAATTATGTCACCTTGTCCTTGGATATGAATAATTTGAGGGTCATTAGGGTTTTTTTTTTTAGATCTAGGAGGACAAAATGGCACTTGAAATATAGGAGGGACCTTATTCAACTTAAGGCTCTTAGCATGATACCTAAAATATAGGTATTCAATAATTTTAGCTCCTGTTACTATTAGTTTTCTCTTCTCGAGATAAAGAACCTGGATAATACAACTTTCTCATTCTCAACAACTTGAGAATGAGGTTCTTTATCTCGAGAAGAGAAAACTAATAGTAACAGGAGCTAACGTCTGTGAAACGTTCCCACAAGAATGGCACGTCACTTCCTCCTTTCACTGTCACCAAAATGTTTCTCCATTGAGTTGTATTCTCGGTTTCTATACTTCAAGTTCCAGAATTCTGTGTGTCTATGATTCTCCCATGTGAAAGAGACAAAGTATTAATTGTTTCACTTGTTACTCTAGTTATCACTAATTCACATTACAGAGGGTCCTAAATGTACTGATGTCTAAACATGCTGAAATGTTGTATACAACTTATTCTTTCACAGACTTACACACAATAAAAATGGGGAAATGGTTGAGGCTAAAGGAAAACTATATGGCTCAATATTGGTCACTAGTATATTTTATGGTTGCTTACCACATGTGTTTCTTGTATTAATTCATTATTTTAATTTGTGATGAGTTGGTAAATGAAAGGCAGGAATAGTTATATGATGTGTACCATGTTAACTGAAACTCATTGAACAAAGATGTATTATGCCTTTCTTAAATTTTACTACTACTCAATATAACAGTGCTTCTAACATTGAGGAATGGATATCATAGAGAAAGCTAGCGCATCAAATTGCAGACATTTCATCTAAAAACCACAATCAGATAGGACTCTATCAATTCAGTTTTTATTTTCTCTGGAAAAGTTTTGCTCTTTTCAAACCAGTATTCTTAAGTATTTAAGGACATCGGGAGTTAGATTTGAAACTATCACCATTGTTATCATTATTATTATTACTATTGTTATTATTAAATGTATGCAAGTGTCAGATGACTCTTTGCTGGAAGATATGCATTTCCTCCTGTTCTCACACCTAGCCTACAAGGACATTTTTATTCCTAGTTCACAGGTAAGAAAAACTGATTAAATTTATTCATTCATTTAATATTTATTTATGCTCAAATATTTATTGAACATTTACTATGTGTTAGGCTTTATTCTAAAACTTTGGCATATACCAATTAAAAGATAGCTAAAATTCTTTTTCTCATGGGCTGACATCTTAGTCATAAATTTATTCAGTTATTATTAGACATATTAATTGAGTAAATTACATATTAGAAGTTCATTCATTTTTTCAGAAAAAGGAAAAAGATCAGTGTAAAGAAGATCTGTATTGCTGAAACAATAGCAGGGGAATTCAGCACTATGAAGTTTATTCTTTCCTCATTTAATGTTTTTGGCTTGAATTGAACTTTATCTGGTATCAGGTTGCACTATCTGCATTCTTAGGTTCCATCCTGTCTTGTATATTCCTTTGGTTTTTAGTCTTTGAATCGCTGTGTTTCAGGTATATCTCTTGTATATAGCACGGAGTTTGGTTTTGCTTATCAACCAATTTGAAAAATCTGTTTTTGAAATTAATGAGTATACCCTAAACAAATTCAGTGATATGATGATATGATGGGTCTCAATTCTTTCATAGTATCTTTTGTTGTAGTTACTATGTATATTATGTTATCTTATGTTTACTGTGTTTTTCCTGTTTTGTGTGTCCTTTCTGTTTGATGCTGTTTTATTTCTTAATTTGCTTATATATGTTCTATAGTTGATAAAGATTTCTATTTTTGTACTGGTGGTCACATTTTTTAATACTTACATAGTGATCCTATTTTTTTTTAATCTTTTTTTAAACATTTAGAATCTTGGGCCACCTGGGTGGCTCAGTTGGTTAAGTGTCTGCCTTTGGCTCAGCTCATGATCTCAGGGTCCTGGGATTAAGCCCTGCATTGTGTTCCCTGCTAAGAGAGGAGTCTGCTTCTTCCTCTCCCTCTGCTCCTCCTTACCCCCCTGCTTGTGCTCTCTCTCAAATAAATAAATAAAATCTTTAAAAAATAAGTAAGTAAATAAACATTTAGTATCTCTTCTGTCAGTTTTTTTTATCTTTCGAATCCTACCTAATACAGGTGCAATACAATAGTCAATGAACTAATCCTACTTTCTTCTCTCCTCTGTTTTCTTTTTCTTTTATTCATCAGAACATATCATGTTTACATATATTCTTCTACCTATGACTAAGACTTTGAGTTTAAGAACTAAGTTCTGGGGGCACCTGGGTGGCTCAGTCAGTTAAGTGTCTACCTTTGGCTCAGGTCATGATCTTGGAGTCTGGGGATCAAGCCCAGCATCAGGCTCCCTGCTCAACAGGGAGTCTGCTTCTCCCTCTCTCTCTGCTTCTCCCCCCTGCTCATTCTCTTTCTCTCTCTCAAATAAATAAATAAATAAAATCTTTAAAAAAAAAACCCTAAGTTTTATAAATCTATAGGACTGAGTCTTGTCTTAGTCCTATAATTAAAAATGTGAAATACTATGAATCCTTTTACAAGGAAGGGTTTCTCTAGTCAATACTTGATTGGATGAAATGCATCCTCTAGTAGATTACTTCAGAAGAGCATATGTACTCTCTGAGTTTTTGACCATTCAGAATTGTTTTTCTATTGCTTTGACACTTGAAGAACTTAGCTGTTGTCAGGATTTGTTTCTTGAAAATGCCACTTCATATGGCCTTGCTTTATATTTCATTTCTGAGAAGTCTGATTGCCTGTCTACATCTCCTGCCTTTGTACTCTGTCATCTCTTTGCCTAGCAGTACTGAGGATGTTATATTTTTCTTTAAAATCAAAGAGTTTTGCCAGGATATCTTGGAGTGGCTTGTTCTAGTTCAGTTTTTCTGGACACTTACTTGGCCCTTTCAATATGCAGATTCAGGTCTTATTTTATTTTTTTGGCAAGTTTTCTTGAATTATGGTTTTAGATATGAGCTCTATTCCACGGTTTTTGATTTTCATAGTCAAGGACACCAGGTATACAAATGTTGGACGTCCTTTACTCCTCTTCTGTTTCACTTTCTGACCCTTTGCATTTTCCTTTTTTATATCATTTTCATTCTTTCTGGTTGATTATCTCTTTCATCAAGGCCCTTGATAAATTTTCCTTAGAATCCATTCTCCCTTGGACATCATGTGATTTAGGCTTTGTTTGTGATATTTAATGTTTCTTCTATTTCCTTTCTGGGTTCAGTAAATTCCCATTTTATTTCTTCATCTTCTTATCCATTTCTGCTCTCATTTTTTACAATTCTAATTCAAATTCTCTTAAAGTCATTTCCAAGGTTGTGTTTGAGGATATTTAATTCAGTTTGGTGTGTTGTGTTATAATTCTCTTCAGTTTTTTGGGTTTTGTGGAGAGAATTTTCATCAACTGAAATGCTTTGATTCATTTTTACTGATTTTTCATAATATTTTTGTATGGATATAGTGTGCTCTTTTCTATTCCTGTATCCCTCATTCATAAGAGTGCTCACTTGTTCTAATTCTGCCCTAAGCTGTGCAACTTCTTTTATGAATCGTGTTTTTGATGGCAGTGTGGTGAATAAAGAGATTTGTGGGTATTTTTCTTTTGTTTCTTTAGCTTTCCCCTCTTGTTTCCTTTTTTCCTGCACGTCCATATAAAAAAGTTATGCCTCCCCATCTTAATTGATCTCCTCCTTTCTCCCCAGAAGCAGTGACCCCCTGCAGCTGTCATTTCCAATGCCACTCACTTTTCCTTAGCCCAGTGCTAGGGACTTCCAAGTCCTGACCTGTGTTCAGTATTTTGGCATTTGGTATTGAACTTTCTGTCTTTACTGATGGTTTCATTTGTGTTTTCTCTCAGACATCTTCACTCCTCTATTCTTTTTAATGGAGTCTCTTAAAGTTCCTCTGTCTTTATCTCTGCACCCATGTGTTTGCAGGGAAGGTGCGGAAATGCTATTGGAATGTTTTTTTCTTCTACCTATGGACAATGTAAAGGTTATTGTATTTTCTAGTTCCTACTACTGCTGAAAGTGTGGATTGTCTGTTTTATTTGCTCTCCTTGTTGGTTTTATAGGTTTTGAGGGGAGGGTAAGTAGGGAGATTTATTTTATTATTTTTTAAAAAGATTTTCATGTATTTATTTGACAGAGAGAGAGACAGCAAGAGAGGGAACACAAGGAGGGGCAGAGGGAGAGGGAGAAGCAGGCTTCCCGCTGAGCAGGGAGCCTGATGTGGGGCTCGATCCCAGACTTCTGGGATCATGACCCGATCTGAAGGCAGATGCCTAACCGACTGAGCCACCCAGGCACCTGGGAGATTTAAACTCAGGCAGCCATCATTGTCTTCCAAACCTACAGATCTTCGAGATCTGAAATAGGATCAACATTTTTAAAGAGAAAATTATATTAAGCAAAAACTTGCAGGATATTAGGAAGTTATTCATGGGGATTTGGGAACAGAAAAATTTCAGGCAGAAGAAACAGCACAAAGGTCCTGAGGTGTGAGCATGTCTGGCATGTTTGAAGGATAGAAATGAGGATGACTGGAGTAGACCATGGATATGGATATGGGGGGAAAGAGTAGGTTAAAAGGTCACAGTAATAAGAGGTGGGTATATTTGAAAGGACAGAATTATCTTGTGTAATGATTACAATGGGGGGAGTATTCAAATCTAAATCTGTCTCCATACCTTGTGTTCTTCACACAATATAATGCTGGTATTCATAAAGAGTTTTACGATGTTCATACATAACAAAACTACAAGCCAGAATCTCCAATTTTGTATTGGTAAAATAATCTCGTATGGAAGCAGGATAGGATTTGTTGGACACAACTTACCTCATATTCACCTTTCCCTTTAACCTGTTGTGCATTTCCACTGTCATCCTGTACACACTTCTAGGGAAGTACTAAACTATTTTAATATGGAATTCAAAACAAATAGACAATCCTTTATCTTATACCTTTTATGACTTTTAAAAATAGAGTAAATACAACAACTGAGACAATAAACCAAAGATTAATTTCAAGCAAAAGGGAAACAACGAAATAATACTACTAAAAACCATAATAGTGACATTACATTGTGCAGTATGTGCTGAAACTGTTGTAAGAGCTTTACATATATTAAATCATTAATTCCTTAGCAACCTTGAGAACTAGATTTGCTGTCATTAATCCTACTTTAAAGATGAAGATACTGAGGCACAGTTAAGCATACTCCTCAAGGCTGTCTAAGCATGTAGATGATCTGATTCAGAGAATAAAGATGTCCTGTCCTCGTTACTCCTCTTCATAAATCCAGACTTCCATCCAAGTGAAGTATAGATATACAATCTCTACAAAATCTATTGGATCCTTAGAAGGAGGTTAAGTTCTTTCTTCTAGCTGCCTTTTTTCTTTTTTTTTTTCTTTTTTTTTAAAGATTTATTTTATTTTATTTATTTGACAGAGAGAGACAGCCAGCAAGAGAGGGAACACATGCAGGGGGAGTGGGAGAGGAAGAAGCAGGCTCATAGCAGAGGAGCCTGATGTGGGGCTCGATTCCACAACGCTGGGATCACGCCCTGAGCTGAAGGCAGACGCTTAACCGCTGTGCCACCCAGGCGCCCCCTAGCTGCCTTTTTTCTATCCGGGTATTTGCCTCTGTTCTTCATTCCCTGATTACTGGCACTAGGTTAGAATCTTCTTTCTCATAAGATACCATCTCCTTAGCAAAGGGATATGTTCCTCCCTTTTATCCGCAAAGAAATAAATTCTGCAGCACTCTTGCTGGAAATAAACTGGGTAAGGCTGTGGGTTTCTTTAAAGTGACCTAGCAGAGATTGTAAAATTTGTCTTCTTGTGTTTTCAGTTTCTTTTTTCTTATATCTTTGCTTCTAATTAGTTACTACATTCCTTGAAAAAGAGAAAACATTTATCTCTCTCTTGTTTTGTCTCATAGTTCATTAGGTACATGAGCTCTCATCATAAGCACCTAGGAGCATCTGAAAAAAAAGAGGGATAAAGGAACCTTTTTTATAACTATACTCCATTAAGTCCTCGCCATTGAGTTATGGATTTCCTTCCTTGCATCCTGAAGAAGGCAGTGTAGAAACCTGCCAAAGTTTCAGATATTTTATATAATTACACATACACATCTATACTGAAGGCAGAAAAGAGAGGGAGCTTTTCCTAACATGTGCTTAGTACATGAAAGTCATTTAGCAGAAATGTATTGAAGATTGGAGAAATGAATGATCACAGAGGGACATTTTAAATGTTTCCTTGCTCTAGTTAATTCAGAAAGATTTGAAAGAAAATACAACTTTGTTCCTTGTATGGTTCAAGTTCATATGAGATTTTGGAGGTATTTTTGTTTTGCACAGGATTAAGGTGTCATAGCTTGTAGCAATAGGAAGAACACTTAAAGAGTCTTGGATTCAAATCCCAGTTTTACCACTGACTAGATATTCCTTCATTTACTCCTCCATTCATTAAGGAATGTTTATTAAGCATCTACTCTGTGCCAGGCACTGTTCTAGTGCTAGGATGATACTCATGAACAAAACAGCTAAAATTTCTGATATCATGCAGCCAATATTCTGTGGAGAGAGAGAGACAAGAAACAAGATACATAAACAGAGTATATTATGGTGATAATTACTAAACAGTAAAAGAGGATAAGAAATGTTGGGGGTGGGTGGTGGTAAAAATTTTAGGCAAGAAAGCTAGGGAAAGACTGAAAAAGTGTCTTGTAGTTTTTTGAATTTGAATTAAAAACCTGAAAAATGTTGAGGGCCTAATGTAAGATATTTAAGCATTTGCACTTAGTTTCCTCATCTGTAAATTGGGAAGGGATATTATTAATGGTATTAAATTGAATGGTCCATGTCAAAATATCTAGCTAAATAATAGCACCCAACAGGTGCTCATCACACGGTTGTCTTTTTAATGCCTAGGTTCAAAGTTAGCACCAGAGACAATTGTGTCTGTGGTTCTCCAGCTGAGTTTAAATGCTTTAAGAAAAAAAAGGAGAGAGAGAGACATTTGACAGAGCCATTTAATCCTGGAGAAGATTATTTTGGCCTCTGATTAGACAGCATGAACATCACCTGTAGAGGTGGGCACCTGTGGAGGTGGACTCCTGCAGACACATTAAAGTAAGTTCTCATTAGTGATGAGAAAGCACTATCAGATTCCAAGGGTGCACATTAAATTTACTGACATATCTGAATGCATCAACGACTGTCAGTGTCAATGACTCAGGCTACTCTTCATTAATGAAAAATGAGGAAGAAAAGTTTATGTTTTATTCATTCACTACTAATTTGCATGTGGTTTGATTAGAAAGCAAAGCAATGCAGTCGATAGATGGTGCCAGAGGGTAGGTTCTCGCTGCAAAGCTAAAATGAGTTTGTTGAAGATCATTTTCTATGCGAGGATTCTTCTTTTTTTCTGACCATAGTACACATTTTTCATACTTGGTGGATTATTAACATAAGAAAAATCCAAAACTTTATATTAAATTCACATTACCATACAGGAAATGGATACTTACAAATCTCTTCAAAAAGTATTTAAATGTATGAATTTCAAATAAGTCAGAAGGAAAAAAAAACAATTCCAGTGTTTTATAATCACAAGATAAACATCTTTCATTTAGTAAAAATAATTACATACATTATTTGAATATATATCTAATGTACTTAATTGAATTATGAATATCTATGTGTGTACTTGTGTGTGAAATAGTTAAAATAGAAATAAACATTTTAGTAATAAGATGAAATAAAGATAATCATTGAAGTGAATTAAGGGAGCAAAGTAGGTAATGGGTTGAGCCAATTGTAATTGAGATGGGACATAATGTCATATTCTGTGAATAAAGCTTGGGAAATAAAAGCAAGTAGGTTAGATTAAAGTAACTTAAAAGCATAGAGAAAGGGTCTGAATACCTTTAATTTCAGAAAATGAGACTATTTCAATGTCTTTGTGTAGAAAGCATCTTAGAATCTTTTGCCAGCACCCTCAAATTTGTATTTCACATGAAAATTGAACATGTTTTCAATCTCATAAAGATTCCAGTCTCCTGTGATTACCCATAGGAACGTAAAGTGTAAGACAATTTGGTGTCCAATGTGTTTCTACAAGTAGATACAGCATTGTATTATAATTTTAAGAGGAGGGGAAATTTTTAAATTTTTTACCAAAGAAACTTTTGTTATCAAAACTTACCATTTTAAGTCAGTCTGCTACCTAAAAACTTAAAAATGATTTTCTTTGTTAGGAAGTTCATTGTTCATAGTGGTAAGACTATGTTTCATGATTCCATCACTTCAATTACTATGATTTTAGTTAAAGAAATAAGGACGGTACTATTATGTACGCCACAGTGTGCCCAGAATCACTGCTGGTTACTTCTATACTCACTAAGTTAACTATAGTTCTGTACTGCTATGGCCTTGGGGTAAATTAGCTCAGGAAAGTTTTATAATAATCCCCTTTCAATGACTTCTCTAATAATTGAACATAATTCTTCCTTCCTCCCATGTTTGATTAGATCCCATCTCTATAATGGCTCTGTACTGGACCTGCATTTGTTTTCATCTGAATAAATCCTCCCAAGCAACAGTGTGCTAGGATTTATAACTCCACCTTATGGGTCTAAAATAGCCTACGTAGTGTGTTTCAATCTATAAAGGGAGTGATTCAATTCTCGATCTTCTTAACTCCAAAACTGTTGTTTGATCTATCTCTGGGGTCCATATATTCTGGTTGTTTGGATAGACCAGATTTATGCCCTTCCAATTTAGCATTTGCCCTCCTCCAAAATGTCCTACTTTGGGTAACAAATTACGTGGTCACTCTAGATCACACAAAGAAACCAGGATTATTTAATCAGAATTCAGACATTGCATCTATTCAATGGAAAGCAAGAATTGTGGTTTCTACTTTCAGTGCCTTAAAAAAGAAAATTGGAACATCTGTTCAAGTTAGTGTCTATGACACATTTGCATAAATATCACTGTGTGCACCAATTAGGCCAATGCTAAAAACAAGCAGGTTACGAAACTTGTGGGTGGGTACCAGAGGTTAATATTAGAAATTTTTGCATGCTAAAAACAAGCTATCTTTAGAAAAAATTCGTCCCTGCGTAAAATTTATTAATAAAGGAGACTCTTTTTCAGGTGCTTTTAATTCCCTGCCACTATTTTTTTAATGATACAGAACAAAAGAGTTTATTTTTTTTAGCCAACAGGGTTTTATGAATATTGCTATAAAAATAATTATCTATACATAAATGTAAGCAAACTGAGGATGAGACCAAAGTCCTGAAATGTCCTGTAGAGCCACACACACACACACACCCATCCCAGATTCACCTCCTTCTGCCTTCCCTTTGCTCATCCTGGTCCAGCCACACTAGCTTTCTTGTTCTCCTGGAAGCTCCCTTTTCCCACGTAGCCTTCGCAATTGCTATTTCCTATACTTGGAACACTTTTCCTTCGGAAATCCTCATGGGTTGCTCCGTCTTCTACATTGGGTCTTTGCTCATATGTCATCTCCTAGTGGAGACATTTTGATTAAATTAAAATAGCAACTCCCCCATTTTCTACCTATAATATATGCTCCCACCACTTTAATCTTCATAGAACTTGCATGTTCTAACATACTGTATAGTTTACTTATTTATGATACTTATTATCTTTACCTTCTAAAAGATAAGCCCTTTGAGAGTAGGTTTTTATTTTGTTTTGTTTTGGGGGGAGGTTTTTGGAGTCTATTTTGTTTCACCCATATTAATGCAGTGTGTAATACAGTGTCTGGCATATTGTAGGTCCTCAATAAATACTTGTTGACCAAGAGAATGAAGAAATAGATGATGAATGTGCTGAATTTCAGCTTAGAAGTGATGCTTTGACTTGTGCTGGAAGCATGTGTCAGAGATTAGCAGTATGATAACAGCATCCCATTTCAGTTATTTTTATGTTAGCTATCACCGAGAACCAGCAATGGTTAGCACTTAATCTGCATATATATATCACCAAATCTCACATGATGCTACAGGCTGGATATGAAGTTAAATAATTTACCTTTTTGTCATAGTTGCTCAAAGCGTGGGGGCTCAGTTAAAAATCAAAGTCAGTTGTTTTTTACTTGTTTTGCCTTACTTTGCTTATTGCAATGAGATGGATTTGCAGTCTAACCAAATATAAAGGTGCAAGAATGGTTTTCACTCCTGGATTGTGGACCCAGCCTCATATCCTCTTACTTACACCATGCATCTAAAGAGCTGCTTCCTAGGGGTGCAAGACAGCTTTCTTTCCGATATTAGGCAGTATTAATCAGCGACTCTATTGGCAGCCTTGAAACATAGTTGTTTCCTTGAAATACCTGTTTCCATTCATAGAAATATGACCAATCTCATTTCAGTTAATCCATGAAGATGGGAATATGAAGGGAAGTCACATCACTGACTGAATACTGTGTGTTAGACATACTTAGTCCTCATCTGAACCCTGAGAGATGAGATATTAGTATTCTGATTTCATAGCATGAGAACCAGCAGTCTAGAAAATAGCTTCATGGTGCTTGGTAACTAGAAAGCATTCAAAAATTGTCAGTGCCTTTATTTCCTCTGCCACCCCAACATTCTATTATTATACTTGAAAAATGAATGTAAACATATAAACTTATCTAAAATTGAGAGTGAATTTCCTGTAAATTAGGGAAATTGTGAAAATTACAGAAAGCATTATCTGTGTATTTTTAAATATGCTTTAAATGCATATAAAATGAGTAAAAACTCATTATGTCTTAACATGCATTGGGTTTAAGGAACTGTACGAGATAAATCAATTGACTATTTTCTCATTTAATATCTAAAATAGCCTGGAAGGTTTTCTCATCCATTTTGCTTGACTCTGATTATAATTTTATAGCTGAACTTATTCTAAAACACATAGGACAATGGAAAAATGTTTTATGTGGCAGAAATGAGCCCCCTTTCAGCTGCTGATTCAGATTTTACATAATGTTAAAAATTATTTCCTAGACCACATTATGAGAGTGTAAGAAATTTCAGCTGCTGAAACTAAAGATTGTTTTCACTGTACTTTTAAAGCATACTAAAAATCCATAGGCTTCCACAGACGTCTAACATAGAGTGACAAATCCAGAAATTGCTGTGCTGTTTCAATGGCAAGTTCTTTTTTGAATTATAAATTGGTGCTGAATTTTGCTCAATCTCTTGTAACCTCAAAAACTGTCTAGAGCAGTGCTTAGTACATAGTAGTTGCTTATTAAGTTTGTTACCATTTGTCAAATTAGTTTTCTTTTATTGAAAAATAAGACTGTGCTCTCACAGTAAAAATTTCCAACAACTCCAAAGAATTGCAATTAAAAGGAAGTATCCCTCTCTTGAAAGTGATCAAAGTCTCCTAGCTAGAGACATTTATGTGGACACCTTTTCCCTCACAATATATTAGTAAGAGGGTTGAAAAGAGTATACATGAGCAAATTTTTAAAGAATGGAGGGGTGTCCATCTCAGGATTAATGCCTTTAACAAATTTCAAGGAGACTCGTTTGGATGGGAGTTAGGTGAGGAACCAGAGCAAAATCCCTTTCTGAGAAAACAGAACAAAGCAAAAAACAAGCAAGCAAAACACACTATACTGGATAGGCAAGGAATCACGTGAGGATATCTTTCCTAAAAATGGGGGAATCGACCAAGGAAGAAAAGAGAAGACCCAGAAATTGTGGATTCAATTCCAGATGAGACTGTGCAACAGGGCTAGAGAGTGGCCAGTCCCAGTGGACATAGAGCAAGGCTAGCATTTGTTGTAAGTGGATGGATTGGATGATGGCCCAGGAGAACGGACCACCCAGAGCTGATGAAGAGATGGGAGAAGGAACCTTTCTGTGTGACCCTAAAAATTATAAAAAGATACAACTAAGGAAAAGTGAAGTAAATAGTGTTATGAACTGAACATTTATGTCCCCTTAAAATTCACATGCCCAGTGTGGTGGTATTACAGAGAGAATTAGGTCATGAGGGCTCCATCCTCATGAATGGAATTAGGGCCTTATAAAAGGGATCCCAGAGAGCTCTCTCACCTTTTGTGTGAGGATTCAATAAAAAGTCAGCAATCTGCAACCCACAAGAGGAATCTCACGAGAGCCAACTATCCTGGCACCCTGATCTCAGATGGTCAGCTTCCAGAACTGTGAGAAATAGATCTCTGTTGTTTATAAGTGACCTGGTCTATGGTATTTAATTATAGCGGTCCAAACCAGCTAAGACAAATAGAAAATGGAAATTGATGGACATCTTTTGTCTAGGGTTCTTCAGACAGGGTGGTGAACAGGGGAGGCACTGGGAGAGGAGTTGGGGCAGGACAAAAAAGGCGACAGTGTCTTGGTCGCATATGAACCAGCTTCTCTTTTTGACTTTCTGGTTCAGACCGCAGCTAGATGTGGCTCCCTTAAGAAATAAGGGCTGGTGTGCCTGGGTGGCATAGTCAGTTAAGCATCAGACTCTTGGTTTCAGCTCTAGTTGTGATCTCAGGGTCATGAGATCGAGCCCTGCGTCAGGCTCATGCACAGTGTGTAGTCGGCTTGAGATACCCTCTCTCTCCTCCCTCTGCCCCTCTGCCAACTCATGGACGCGCACGCGCGCTCTCTTTCTCTTTCAAATAAATAAATCTTTTTAAAAAAGAGAGGGCTGTCCAGTAGAAAATGAGTGAAGGGAGTGAGACTCGGACTTGTTTCTAGGAAGACAGTTTTCTACAAGTGGGATGACTGGGAAACAGCTCCTGGAGAACTCCTTTTTAGAGCTAGTGGTTTTAGGTTGTACTGGCATGCCGTTTATTGGCATAATCTCCTGGTTCGTGGGCAACGTGCCGGTCAAGCGAAACAGCAAGTTGAGTTCTTCGGGAAGCCGACTCCGAGATGGAAGTTAGTGTGAGGGATGTTTATTAGGGACTGCCCTTGGGATGGTAAGGATACCTTTTGAAAGGGTTGGAGGAAGCTGGATTGGGTAGAAGGAGAAGGGGATTTCTGATGCAGTCAGAAACAACCTCAGTGACCCTTGGGGAGGCTCTGAGGTTGGTATTGTCTGTCTGAATTGTTCTTTCTTGGGCCGAAAATGGGAAGGCTTTTATTCTGCTGCCTGGATCGGTCACGTGAGGAGCGTCAGCCCCGCAGAGTGTGAGCTTGTCCAGCGGGGCTCTCTGCACAGAAGGGAGTGTGACGGTGCTGTCCGCTGGGAAAGGCAGTGGGCTGGCAGCATTTCCAGCTGCTGAGGCAAGTTCTTCCTTAAAGGGGATCTAAGCGGTGTCATAATATGCTTGAGACGTCAGAACTTGACACCGACAGCAAATCCAATAACAAGTTAAAAGAGCTATAAGATCTGTGAGAATGGGCTAGGAAGATGTGGACGATCGAAGCTGACTGTGTCAGGAAGGGAATACAATAACCAGTTGGCTTCACATGACACAATGAGATAAACATTATTTATTGCTTTTGCCTTTTCTATCAAACATGTTGAAATTCAGAAGATGGGGTGGTTGATGGGTGGTTATGAGATCAAATACACTTGCTTTCCTTATTAACAGTCAAAACTTAAAATTATAGATGTGTTTGGGAATGGAAGGTGGAGAGGAGTGACAGGGCCAAGTGACAAGGTAAAGTGGGAAAATAAATACCATCTATATTAATGGGACAAGAAAAGGAGACATAAATTATTCACATTTACATGGTTAGAGTAGAAAAATAAATATAGTGACATGACTATATTGAAAGAAAGGAAAGTGAGAGGCAGTGATGGTATAAATGGCCTGTATTGGAATATGAGAGAATGAAATCAAAAGATATCATGAAAAGTAGCTAAATCAAAAGAAGCCATAAAATCACATCATTTAAAGAAATACAAGGAACTACCTGGAGGACTTTTTTCTTTTTTTGAGTATAGTTGACACATAATGTTATACTAGTTTCAGATGTACAACATACATTAAAGGATGCTCACCACAAGTGTAAGTACCATCTGTCACCATACAACATTATTACAATATCACTGACTATATTCTTTATACTGCACCTGTTATTCCAGTGACTTACGCATCCCATAACTTGGAAGCCTGTGTCTCCCACTCCCCTCCACCCATTTTGCCCATCTACCCACCCCCTTTCCTCTGGCAACCACCACTTTGTTCTCCATCGGTCTGATTCTGCTTTTTGTTTATTTATTCATTTGTTTTGCTTTTTAGATTCCACATGAGTATCATCATATGCTATTTGTCTTTCTCTGTCTGACTTATTTCACTTAGCATAATACCCTCTAGGTCCATCCTTGTTGCAAATGGCAAAAGTTTTTAAAGCTGTTGAAAAGTAGTTGTCACTAGAGATCAATACCAAAAGTAAAGAGGAATGAGGCAGAGAATGATTACTTTTATTTATAAGCCTTTAGTAGTATTTAAATTTCTGAATTTCGTATATGCAAAATATTTTTTAATTTTAAAAGTTCTTTGTGTCTGATTCTAGAAATTGTCTATACACATAAGGTACACTCTTAAGATACATAGTCATTCTCGTTGTTTGGCCCCTCATTATGTTATGAATTTTTTTCTTTATTAGTTTGTTATCCCACAATATCCTATTGAATAAATACTCCATAATGTATTTAACTAGTACCTCATAGAGGACATGTAGGCAGACATACAGATTTTCCAAATATGTTGACTTCATATCCATTCCCACAAACAGTGTATGAGAATGCCTGTTTCATCTTCTATCCTTTATTAAAAATATGTATTATAAAACTTTTTACCTTTATCAATGGGATTGGTAAATATATATATATATTCTTATTGATTTATGTGCATTTCTTTAATTCGAATGAAATTATCCATTATTCATATATTCATAAGTTTTTCCTGTAATGTGCAGATTCATATTCTTTGATATGTACTTGACTTATTAGCTGTTTTCTTATCTGTCAAATCTCTTTTGCTAAAACAAGTTACCACAATATCATAGTTTTTAACTTTTTATTTGCATTGTGACCATTTTTATTTATAACTTTAAAAATTGTATATAGAAAAAACTGTGTAGTCTACATAGTGTTAATATGCAATTAAACTAATCAGTCTTCCAGTTTTTTTGTCTCTGTATCTTGTTGAGACTCTCTTTCTTAATCTAAGATTGTAAAGAAAGTAGGACATGTTCCTTCTAGAACAATTGTGATTATATTTATATTTTAATCATTAAAACTGTGACCCACTTGAAAATATTTTAGTTAGAAATAAGGTATTTTTTTCCTTTGTCAATTTAGTTGTACCAACATGATTTATTCCAATAAAACATCTCTTTCTAACTGATACAAAATGTTACTTTCACAATATTAGTTGAATTATATTGAAGCAATTTCTGAAGTATGTCTAGCTTTTCACTTATACATATCCATATAAACACTAGTACCAACTAGTTTATATATCATAGCTTTATAATGTGTTTATGTTTTCACATCTGATAGGATGTGAATATTCCTTTTATTTCTGCTCCCTTTCCCCACTCACCCAAAATCATACCTGTTCTTACATGTTTATCTTTCCTCTTGATCTGTGGATCACCTCTGAAGTCTCCCAAAATCATGTTTGGGTTTTACTGTTTGTTTGCTTGCTTTTGAGGAGGGGGAGTATTATGTCAGATTTATAAATGCATACAGGAGAGTCAATATCTTTACAATGTGGAGTTTGTCTATCCAAGAATAAAGTATATGGGGTCATTTAGTCAAATACTCATTTGGGGGGTTATAGTATGGAATTTTTGCATCAATCATCATTAATGTGATTGACCCATAATTTTTATTTGGGTTTTTCTTGTGGTTATATCTTTATCAGGTGTTTGTTTCAATGAATTTTGAAGTTTTAAAGTTTTTTCTAATCTCCATAAGCTCTGGATCTGTTTAAATAATAGTAGAAACATCTGTTCCATGGAAATCTGGTCGGTAGTACATTTGAAATCATATAAGCCAGTCATTTTACAACTTTCTCAATTCTCTCTACTACAGTTGGCTTATCTGGGTTAAATATTCCTTCTTTTTTAAAAAAAGTATTAATTTTTTTAAGATTTTATTTATTTATTTGAGAGAGACAGAGAGAGCCTGTGAGCAGGAGTGGGGAAAGGGGCAGAGGCAGAGGACAAGCAGACTCCCGGCTGAGCTGGAAGCCCAACTTGGGCTCCATCCCAGGACCCTGAGATCATGGTGTGAACCAAAGTGAGATGCTTAACCACCTGAGCCACCTAGATGCCCCTAAATGTTCCTTCTGAAGAAAAGATACCTGTTCTAATTTTTCAAATGTTCTAAGTGACATTAATTTCTACCTTCATTAGTTTTTCTTATCTATTTTATTAGATTCATTTTATTTTAGTGTTTTTTATTTTACTAATTAATTCATTTAATTTATATTTTCTTATTTAGATGTATAGTATTTAAAGCTATAAATTTTCCTGTAGTGACAACTTTGACCTATATTATAGTTTCTGCTTTTTAGTGTTTTGTACTCATTCTATTTTAGACATTCTGTAATTTTGTTTTTTCTTTTCCTTAAATTCCAGGTTTTTATTTGAAGATATTTTTGAAGGGGATTTTAGTTTTTCATATTTTATTTGATATTGTAATCAGAAAACAGGTATATATTATTTATAAATTATGGAATTCACTGAAGTTATAATTGAAGCTTACTATAGAACAGATTTTGAATATATGTCCAAGAAAATTTGAAAAGGAAGTGCATATTTTTTAAAAGATTTATTTATTTATCTGAGAGAGAGAGTGAATGGGAGAGAGAGAGAGAGAGAGGGAGGGAGAGAGAGAGAGCACAAGCAAGGGGAGGGGGAGGGGCAGAGGGAGAAGCAGACTCCCCGCTGAGCAGGGAGCCCAACAGGGGCTGGATCCCAGGACCTCGGGATCATGACCTGAGGCAAAGGCAGACATTTAACTGACTGAGCTACCCAGACTCCCCAGAATGTGCATATTTTATGTTCAGAATGTAGTGTTTAATATATTCATATGCACCTAAAATGCCTTACTGTATGAATTTTATTTTATATATATAGCTTATAAATTCTTACCATTTTTGGCCTACTTGATGAGCCATAGATCAAGAAATATGAATTAAAGTTCCCCACTTTTTGGATAAATCTGTTTCATTCTGCCAGTGTTTCTCTTCCATTTTTGCTGTGCAAATTTTGGATAACAATATTGTGAATTATACAGTATATGTAGTCCTGTCTTATTTAATGGTTTGGCCTTCAAATCACACATGATTTTTATTACTGTCACAATCTTTCCATTCTTTTGTTTGACTGTGTCCAGGATTAATTTCTAGGCTTTCTGAAGTTTCCTTTTATGGGCATGGATTTCATCTATAGCAATAGGGTGTTTTTTTTTCTTTTTTTCCTTTCATTACATACATTTTTTGAGAAACAACTGAGAACTTCACCTAATTGTATGCTATTATATTTCTTGATTTTGCTACTTTTGTTACTGGATAAACTGGCCTGGCCAGCATAAAAGGAATTCTGCAAAACTCTATTTTTCTCTTTTCCTTGACCTGGAGCAGCTCTATTGGTCATGTTCAAGTTTTTATTTTATTCTCTTCTTGTGGACCCACACTAGTTATAGTTACCCAAATTTAAAAGGTGGTTTCCTCATGATCTTACAAGACCTCCAATTTTAGTTGCCACAGAAAATGAAAGAGTCCATCCAGACATGTGTGAGCTATGAAACCCAGGATTCAACACGTGACCTCTTTTCCAGCTCCCTTAACTTCACTCAGTTACTTCTCCTCTTAAATATACTCATATCTCTCAATCCTTAAAATATTTTGGTTGGTTTCTCATTGCTCTCAGGATAAAGTGCAAACTCCTTCACTTGGTTTATCATCCTTTCATGATAGGAGTGTGCTTCATTTCCGACCTTGCTTCTTGCAACTGCTTGCACTCAATGCTGCAGTCACATTAATACACATTTAAATCTGTGATTATTTTATGGATCTTATTTGGATCTGTATTTGAACAATGTATAAAGGAAAATATTTTCGAGACAAAGAAATACTGAATACTACCCGGATTTTTGATGATTTTAGGAAATTATTGCCACTTATTTGTAGATGATATGATAGTGTTGTGTTTTAAGGAAAAAAATCTTATTCTCTAGTTATGCATGCTGAAATACTTATGGGAAATATCATGTAACATCTGGATTTGGTTCAAAATAATCTGGGGTGGGGCAGTAGATAAAAAACAAAGTCGTTTTGAGCTGATAATTATTTAAGCTGGATGATGTGTGTGGTATTGATTACACTAATCTCTTGACTTCTGCATATGTTTGAAACTTCCCATAGTAAAAGATAAAGAAGAGCTCAGGTCTTGATTAAGCCATCTGATTTAAGCTATTTTTCAGATCTCTTATATCATCAAATGAGAGATCATGCTGAAAGGAACCATCTGGTAACAAGAAATGGAAAGCAATACTGGACCAGTTTTTGCTTAATCTAGTATGTTTTGGAATGTAGATGTATTTGGGCTTCTCACACTGGGAACCAGCAGCCACCTTAATGGCACGTGCATTGACAGACTTTGGAACTGCGTGTGTTTTCTTGGTAAAGCAAAGATAACAGAACTTTGATTCTGGAAACCCTGGGGGATTCTATTCTTGCATTAGGAATTAGCTTGAGCATGCCATAACACATTTTGCACTGCTATGAAATACCCATTTTTCTCTCTGTTGGCTTCATGGCCTGTGTTACTTCTGAGAAGCACCAGAGTGAAGATGCTGTCTTGAAAAAGGGCTATCATAGTCGTTCACATGAACAAAACGTATATATGAAATGAGCATGCACGTGTTCACAGACACACACACACACACACACACAGATAGTTAACACTGTGAGCTAAGCTCTGGACTAGTATCTGAGGCTCTAACAGTAAACTCTCGACTCAAAGAGAGGTTAGAGTTTGAGAGACACGGTGGGATGGAAAGGCATGGAAAATGGATACAAAGCAGTTCTTCTTGAGGCCCCACACTTGTATCTCCTCAAGAGCTTAAAAAAATCTTATACCTGAGTCCCATCCAAAATCAAATGAATTAGAATCTCTAAAGATGTGATCAACTGTGTTTTTAAATATCCCCCCGCTATACTAATGTGTAGCAAGTACTGAGAATACTGATAAAAGGTTAACTTTGCAAACCTTTATCTGAAATCAGATGAAAAACTTCTTTTCCATCTTGCCTTCCATTGCTTTTTTTTTTTTTTTTTGGTTTATGAAAATTTACTATTGTCATGTTTTCACCATCAAAACTTATGATCTTGGTCTTTCCTTCTTGCCTTTGTATAAGGCCAAAAGAGAGACATTGGCTACTTTGACAACCTTAAAGGGAATTCCATTCCATCTTGCCTTCCCTACTTCCAGATCAGGTAAGATGAAAAAAAGGAGTTATAAAGCTGAGAGAAATGGCAAGTTGATTGTGCTTGGAGTTCGTTCATTTATTTACTCTACAAACATTTATTGAACATCTGTGATGTACCATGTACTGAGCATTCTGGTAGTTGCTAATAATGCAAAATTAACAAGTTACTCGTCTTTGCTCTATCGGGAGAGACAGGTAAATAATCTGATTACAGACCCTAACGCTAAGTGCTGAGTTGTGAAGATAAGCGCTGAGTTGTGAGGATAAATTTAAGTTAGGTAAAAGGGAGAAAGTGGAGTAGGTTTATTCAAACAGAGAGATGGGGTCTCCTTCTCTTACTTTTTAAATTTAATTCATTTGTGGAAGAAAAATAAGTGAATGACCTATGGAACTTTTAATTTTAATCTTCCAATTTTTAAAAATAATTTGTCCACTGCCTTTGTATTTCCTATAAACTGTTAATTAAATCTAGAGACTTGATCAGGTTGAGGTTCAAGTTTTGACAGGAATACTTTACAGTATTGGAATACTTCCATCAAGACAGTAATGCAAATCAAAATGTTGATTTTTCTATTATTCCTTTTTAATTTATTTGCTGTAATATTTCTGTGAAAAAAACTTCCTCTGATCAATTCTGGTTATGCTGCAGTGCAGTAGGCATAGGAAAATCAAGATAAATGCTTGATTATTTATCCGTTTTCAGAATAACGAGTTGGTTCCTTAATATCATTTAAAGGTGACTGATGAAGTATTTTTCCTACTATCATTATGAACTCATGTTTTAAAAATATTTAATGTTTTTTAATCTGTTAGAGCTATTCTTTTTTTTTTCCTCAAACCATTCCAACTTTAATCAGTGGGTATGATAGAATGTAACTGGCCTATCTTGTACCTTTCCTGATCCATACCCCCAAATCAGCCAGCCTTTCCAAGTACCTTAGTGGTCAGTGGTGCACAGGGATGCCTTCTGAAGCCTTGTGCCTATATTCATATACACTGTAGGAGGCAGTGGTGTTTTTCTGAGAATGAATTGGGAACAGTGGGTATTTCCACAGAGGCTGTGGAATGTGTGGTGCTCTGTGATGAAATAGTGTCTATGAGACATGAATTCTTTCCTAAGCTTTCCCATTACTATTTTTAACTTGTAGGCAAATATTTGTAGGCTCTGTGTCACCTTTCTCCCGTGGCTTACCTCCTTGGATGAAGAAAAGGCATGTGTTACTAGCCGGTTGTTGTTTTGATTTATGAATTACTACCACTGTGTACCACTGAAGTCTGTGTCTGTCAAGGTATATGATGATCAGAAGATGTTTATTGAGTAGTCACTGTGTTAGATACAGAGGATTCAAACATGATTGGGACTTTATTTCACATTGTCTCTTCAGGTCATTTCAGTAGTGCTGGACACTACTGTGGGAGCCCAGAGGAAAAACTAATAAATTCAGCCTGAAAGAAAGATGTGTTCATGGAGTAAGAAGTTTTTGAGTAAAGGTCTTAAAAGGAATAAAACCCTGGGGTGTATGTAGGGGAGGGGTGTTGGAGAAGAGGATGTAGGCTGTCATTTAAAACAGAGCAGCGGGGTAAAGACCCACTGATTTCAACATTGAAAGGGTATTTGATCCGTGTGGTTGCAGTATAAAGTGCCAAGTTTTTACAGGGCGGAAGTTCAAATATTATGCTGAAAAGACACTTTGGGTCAGATTGTTAAGGTTGTGAGGCCACCTTCAAAGTTATTCTCAAAACTTGGGTAATTATAGTGGGAAGTAGAGAAGCAGAGTGCTGAGACACTGTTTAGATAAAGCAGTCATCATGGTAGATGAATGTGAGGGAGGATTTAAAGATGACAAAGTAATTTTACTTACGGTGATTGATAATACAACTTGCTTTATGATGGAGTGAGACCACTCCAGGGTTAGAACTCAGGAAGGACCCAGTAGGACAGAGAATGATATTAAAGAACTTACAAAATCAAACACTATAAAGAAGTCAAGAAGTAAACACAGACAATCAGAGAGATTCACTAATAACTGAGTTATTCGGAAGGAGGACTGATTGAGGTTAAGTGATTTGTTCAACATCTCATTTATTCATTTATAAGAATGAATCATCACATTCATTCATTCACATTCTTTCTGCCCAGGATCATTATTCTCAGCATAATATTCAAACTTCCACCAGACATTTTATACTGCAAGCACACACATAAACTACTCTTTCAACTCTACTATCTCTGTAAAGTTCATGGTACAATGCTATATGCAAGAATCATAAAACTTGGTCCTGCCCTTGGAGCTGCGACAATACAGTGGTAAATCACAGCTAGCAGGTGATAGAAAGCTGGGATAGAAGCCAGAACTCCCAGTCTAGTGTTGGTTTTGTCACACCATCCCTGCTCTGTCCCATCTCACAGGGTCTACTCCTCACTCTTGGACTCTGTATTTTAAACAGAAGGTAACATAGTATTTGGCCCCTTTGGCTAAGTGCTGAAGTTACATTGGATCATAATTAGTCTCTGCTTGGGCAGGGCCATTTGGGCGTTACCATTTTGGAAAGTCATATACCTCTGACCATGTTTATGATCAACTCATCTAAAGTAAATGTTAAGGATTTATAATACTCTTTCAGTATAAAAAATAGTTCACCTTTTACAGTCCAGGCCTCAAGTAAACGTCATGCTTCCATCACTACTAGAGTAGTGTGTCTAATTTTTTCCCTGTCTCCATACCATAGACTAGTAAGTGACAAGTTCTTTTTAAGATTATGTAATTATTAAATAAGCGTAACTTCATTTATTTTCCATCAAACACTAACTTTAAATATTTTACTTCTTAATGCATCTCTGTAAATAGAGCAGTTGGCAAACTAAAAGTGTGCATTTACACTGATTCTTAGTCCTTTCATTCTTGTTATAGTCATCTTCCTTAATTTAGTCTCAAAACACCCCTAGGCGGTTGGTGCTGACTCTTGCTTATTTGATGTCAAAATTCTTGAGAGCCTGTTCCTCCACAGCAGGGTTTAATTTTCTCCCTTTAGGCATCTTCTTTAACTGTTTCCTACTGACAAAAAAGAAAAACCCATCTCCTTCCAACTCTTGCACTGATTCCCCACTGCTGCTGGGATCCTGGTTATGGATGCTGTGCTCAAGGTCAGTTCTAACTTTTCTCCCCTGAGAAGACACTTTTAAAGGATTTCAAAGATCTTTTGTGTGGTTTTAATGGTTTTCCCATTTAAAGAATTACTCATAACACTTTCTGCCTGGCATTCAACTCATTTTGAACACAATGCTTGGAAAGCAGTTAAAAATTCTGATTGGACGCTCCCTTTAGAAGAAGATTTAGGAAGGAAACATCAGGGTTCTCATCTTTTTTTAAAGAGATGACTCCCAAAAAAGTGAGAATTTTAATAATGTCGTCCTACCAAGAAGTTCTGGTTTCTAGAAATGCATTTATCTATTTCTGTTAGAGAAAGTTGCCAAGACCTTGATTTATACAGAGTTGAATACGGTATCAAAAAAGAGTTACAGAATTTATAGAATTGGGGGGCTCCTGGGGGGCTCAGTTAAGCATCTGCCTTCGGCTCAGGTCATGATCCTGCTGTTCTGGATGGAGCCCCACATGGGGCACCCTGCTCAGTGGGGAGCCTGCTTCTCTCTCTCCTCCCCACTCATGCTCTCTCCAGCTATCTCTGTCTCTCTGAAAGAATGAAAGAAACACAGACAGACAGGAAGAAAGAAAGAAAGAAAGAAAGAAAGAAAGAAAGAAAGAAAGAAAGAAAGAAAGAAAGAAAGAAGGAACTTATAGAATTGGGAGAGAACTTAGAGGTTTGACAGATCAGGTTTCTCATTTGCAAGTGATTACACTGAGGTCCACAGAGAGGTGGGCACTACCGCATTACGCAGGTTTCAGTGGAGGACTGGGTTTAGACCTGGATTTCCTGTGCCCACTGCTCTCTCTATTCCTACTATATTCTTCAACATCAGTCTAAATGGTCCCTCCTCCTGTAGTTCTCTCTGGGCTCTTTGTACTTCTTCCACAGACCAAATTGCACAGTTAGGATGATTACACAGGACTTTATAAGTACTAAAAGGGTTGTTTTTATTATCATTATCTCATTGAGACTGAATAATCCTGGTGGACAGGACAATTCATCTTTTATCCTAAACTTTTTCTTTCTTTTTAGCATATATTGGGTACTCAATAAATAAAGAAATTTTGGAAGTTGATATTTGACTTAGGGAACAAATATTTGATGAAATTCATATGGCAAATATAAAGAATACCAAATTCAAACATTTCTTTTCTTTTATAAGGCTTTGTCTTCACTGTCGAATCCCTTAATATTTCATGGTTATCAACACTTAGAAAAAGTCTGTCTTTTCTAGCTTACCACTTTCCACAGATGCTACGCTACCCATGCATTTTCATTATAGTTCATAGACATTGGATAGTCTTTTCTTTATGAAACAATGGTGATAGGAGATATTATAATTTAATGCCCTTACTTGAAAGAATATTTTTCCCTTTGGAGTTTTTCTGATCCAGAAACCCTGAAGTCAATGATTCACTGATCTAGAAATATGGATATTGAATTTGGGTTGCTTATAATGTGATATTAGAGTGTAGTTCATTCCTTCCTCCAAATTGCTTGTGAGATTTTGTAGATATCTACGTGGCAGAAATAAGTCATAGTTTGTGGATTACAGGAAATATGCAAAGCCTGATTGTAGGCACAGTGCTTTTTTGCCTGTGGGTTTTTTTATGAACATCTTGCAGTCAAAACCATATCCCAAACCCCATGTCCAAAATAACATTTGGTCACATGAGCAGACTGATTTTACCGTGAATCCATGAGATATCTGAATCTCTCTCCATGACTTTCAATGTGTTATGCTTAATAGCAGATGACAATTTAAGGTCCCCACCAGATCCTAAAACAGTGTTATGGATTCTTCTAAGCTAAATAATAGGTAGTTATGCCATAGTCAAGCCTCAATCAAATGATTATTGAGGACCTTCTGTGCTTGAAGTTATGGGGGAACACAAAATGAATGCAGAAGTGATAATTCTCTCAAAGTGTTGTCAGGTGCTTAGGCTTGATTACATATACATGGATAAGTGTCATGCACTTTTGCATTTTGGAGGAAGAAATGAGGAATTAAGGAAATGAAGAAGCAGAAAGATTTCATCAAGGTGGAGACATTTGAGTTCAGCCATAAAGGCTGAATTTGTTTTTCTCCAGCTGTCATTGTCCTGGATAAAATTTGCTCTTGGTTAACCTTATTAAATAGGCTTAGAAAGAGTTAAAATTGTGACATTAGTAAAATGCATTATGAATAAGACAGTTCAGTTCTTTTCAGACAGTAATATAGATTAGAGATGATAGAAACAGTTAAACCTGGTCAAGGTACTCCTATTAATCTTAATAGGAAGTAAAAGAAAGTATGGCATGTGAAAATAAGGAGAGATTACTTACTAAGGAATATAATTTTGTAGTATCAAGAATAAATAAATTGCCTCTTTCTTAATGATCACAACAAAAGATCTAATTAAATTATTAATCAAGATTGCTTCTAAATGTAAAATGCTTAAAACCAGCAGCATTTATTGATATTTTATGCAATAAAATAAAATACAAGATGCAATTACTTCATCTACATTCTCAGTTAAAACAGTTTTTAAGGGAAACAGAGCAGCCACTACCATGGCTCCCACATGAGATGCCTTTTTTTATGACATTTTGAATGTACCTTCAATGCATGTACTTCTAGTCTACATTATTAGCCTGAACTACTTTCCTTTTACACACTTCAGATAGCATTTTTCAAGAAATAAACACGTACAGCACAAGTGGAAAATAAAAACACTTTCCAGTTCTCCATTTATGGGAGGTTGAACTTCTTTGGATTGCTAGAACTATAGATTTTTTAGAATGTGTTCTTCAGAGTGAAGTCAACTGATACCACTTTTATCTCAAATTATCAGCCAACTGGAAAAACAAAATCATTATTTCCAAATTTCTAATTCCACCTATATTGTAAACTATAGAAGACCACCTTGCTTTTCACACTATTTTTTAATGTTGTCTCTATGAGAATGGGCACCTCCTGATTATTATGGCTTATTGTCAGCTTTATGGATTTCCTCCTATACACAAGACCTCCTCTGTCTTACACAATGTGTAGCATTTTATAATACAACCAACAAGTGTGTGATAAAGAATTCGAAAGGAGGCTACAAAAGGTCAGAAAAAGTACTTGAATCTCCTTCAACATGGAGTTCTTTCTTGAGTCTCTTTTGTTATTTTCACATTTCCTGAGGAAGTGCAATGCTAAACTAGCATTAGTGCATCCGGAAATAATGGCAACAGCTATCATTTATTGAAGACATGATACTTGTGCAAAGTCACTATGCTGGGCACATTTGCATTTATTCAATAAATATTTATTGAGTTTCCACTATGTATCTGGTAGTATAGAAGGAATTAGGAAAAGGAAAGTGGTCGATCACTGCCCTCAAGGAACTTATAATCAAATACTTAAAAAGATGTATCCAAGGAAATGATGAGGCTATGCAGTGAGAATTATGGAAGCATAGACTAGCTTGAGGCAAAGCTTTCTGGGGGAGTTGAGGATTGAGCTGCTATTAAAGGATAATTAGAAGATTCGCACATACAGATGAAGAGAAATGACATTGTAAACAGAGAAGCTGTGTGAACAGAGTATTGATGGCAAAACAGTATTTGATATGTGCATTAGGAACTACAGATAATTTGGCAATGTGGAGGTTGGGCCTGACAAGAGTTAAGGCTGCCAAGCTATGTAGATTTAAGCTATGTAGATTTAAGCTATGTAGATTTAAGCTATGTAGATTTAAAATCATGACAGAACTGGTATGACATGTTAAGATATTTAAATTTTATCCTA
Source organism: Ailuropoda melanoleuca (assembly GCF_002007445.2). Classification (NCBI taxonomy): domain Eukaryota; kingdom Metazoa; phylum Chordata; class Mammalia; order Carnivora; family Ursidae; genus Ailuropoda; species Ailuropoda melanoleuca. The sequence continues at coordinate 54,969,148 of NC_048226.1, forward strand.
GAGGTTGGCAAGCCAGTCAAGAGTTTCAGGAGTTCTGCATAGCCTATGTACATATCTTATATACATGTCAGAGTAGAGTTTGTGTTTATGAGATCGTATTAGCTAAGGCTGCCAAAACAAATTACCATAGACTGGGTGGCTTAAATAGCAGAAATTTATTTTCTCATGGGTCTGGAGACTAGAAATACAAGATCAAGGTGATGATAAAGTAGATGTCATTCTGAGGTCTCTCTCCTTGGCTTTTAGATGGCCACTATATCACTGTGTGCTTGCATGACCTCTTCTTTGTGCTTGAGCAGAGAGAGAGAGAGCAAGCTCTCTGGTGTCTTTTCTCATAAGGGCACTATTTCCATTATGAGGCCCCCACCTCATGACATCATCTAACCTCAATTACGTCCCAAAGACCCCATCTCCAAATAACATCACACTGGGAGTTAGGGCTTCAACATATGAATTTGATGGGAGGAACACAAACATTCAATCCATAGCAGAAGAGAAAAAGGTTGTTACAGTAACCAAGAGGTGGGATAATGAGGCTTTGAGCTAGAACTGTTTAGATACATGGACAAAAGGAACACGAGAGCAGTTATGGAGTGAGATCAAATGGATTTTGGTGATTGACTGGAGCTGAAGGAGAAAGAGCAGTCCATTTTTTCCATCTCCATTATCACCCATCGACTCCAGCCCACCAGGTGAGGCTCCTGCCCGGTCTCTGCCCTGCACTTACCCTACTCCTACCTGTTTCTGCAGTGCTGCCACTCACCCCACTGCCCTACTCAGAACTTTCCAGCCATAGTGATATTCAACAGCTTCTTTCAAGTACCTGATTCCCTCTCACTTGAGTACATTTGCATATTATAGGGGAGAAAATAGGTAAGTATACAAATAAGTGCAACCTAATACACTAAGTACCACTGAATCACAGAAGAGGAAGTGTCTGTTATGACATGACATATGCTTTTCTATAAATCAACGTTCTATGCCAAATTGTGCAATAGAAAACTTCTGAGCCAATGAGAAAATCAAGCTTTGGAGAACAACACTCAATAATTTCATTAGTGACATACTTTTTTTAAATGCTAAGAACCTAATAAAAATGGTAGCATTGTTTGTATATACTAATAGTTAGGAAATACATAAATAATGCAATCCATAAGGTATTTTTACCTTAAAATCTCAAATTTGCTTTGACATTGGAAGAATTGAAGTTGTGTTACTGGGGGTAAAGGAAGGGCGGTGAGCTGAAATCCTAGGGTAGGTTGTAGCAGATGCAGATGGATGTGGCTTCTAACCCAGTGAGCTGAGGTAGCATGTTTGAGGTGTGCATGTGGGTGCATTTCTTGTATTCCTACTCAGGTCAGTTTCAGCTGGCACTATCTTTTGTATTCACCTCGTGTTTCTCATGGGGAAAATTGCATATAAACAATCTCAAGTTATTCCTCCATATCAACTGCTTTGGTACAAGTTTACATTTTCAAAACAGTCATTACAGCAGAACTGAGTATAATCATGCCCAGAACAGTTGGGAAAAGCATCACAAAGGTGGTGCCTGGTGAACTGAGTCTTGAGACATAAAAAAGTGTGTACTAGCAGGAAAGAGGGAAGGGAACTAGACAAAAAGAACAGCATACATAGAGTGGACTAGGTGTGAAAGAGAATGTCATGTTTTACAAACTGCTCAGTGTGTGATTTTCCTATATTAATTCGTTCTACTGGGTTTTTTTTAATATTATTTTCCTCATAGTAATTGACCTAATTGGATCCACTTTGCTAGCACTTGATTCTTTATTTGATATAATTTTGGGAAAAGAAAAATAATTTGCCTTCATTTGATATCTAAAATCTTCATTGTACATGTGCTTTTATTTTTGTGTAACTCACCAGGTAACATGACAACATTGTACACATTTCGTGCCTTCCTTCCTAACAACTGAATATAGGAATAGTCCTGCCAGGTTCAGAAATAAACAAGCATCATTCACGTACTTGAAATGACTAAAATGGTAACTTTATTAATCCTCCAGGTATAATCGTCCTCATTTTGTCTGTATTCTGAAATATTACAAACTTAAGGGCTAAAATTAATGTTAGAATTTTTAATTCAGCCAAAGAAATAGCTTCTAGGGGTTTAATTTAACTTAGTTAATCACAAGTTAATAAAATATGTGTTCTTATATTACATAGATCCATTAGATCAATTAAAATCACTTTATACCTGCCATATGCATAATATGATCTTTGGGTCTATGATTCTATTTCATTTCAGTTCATATCTTATAATTTCCAGTGCTCCCTCCTGTACTGAATATGTGAATATGAGTACTGAGAATACTCCTGATGGAAGCACACTAAATGGGAAAAAAATACTTCAATGAAAAACAACAATATTATTTAATTCACTCAAATGATTGTGTTAATTGATTTCCCAATAGACACGGGCCTTGTTTTTCCACATGGATGATCAAATTTATTTTAGAGTCTAATCCTTTGAGGACACTGCAGTCTAAGTTTTTCCATAACTTTCTGTTTTATATTGGTAAATATCTTTATTAGATGGAGCAGTCACTTGAGATAGAGTATTATAATAATGAAAAATTTGTTGCTTAATCAACAAAATTATTGAACCTATTCAAAGTACGTGTAGTACATTGTCTCCTTCAGGGTTCTATTAAGTGTTCTACTGAAGTCTTCTAAATACTTCTTTTATTTTCTGCAAAAATGCTGTAACATTTTAGTGTCTGGGTATTTATTATCTCCCCAATGACATCTTGAGGGCCCTTGTTTCACTGAAATCTCTAAGAGAGTTGTAGTGACTTATTCTCAAAGGACCGTTATATAGGTCTTTTGATTCTTACTTTGCTTCCATTCTCCCATCGCCTTTTTTGCTCAATTCACTTTACTCACTTTGAACATTTTGATACTTTAAGATGGGAACAATGTGAGAAAGATAATAAATTCATATAAGTGAATTCTACTACTCTTTATTGGGATAAATCAAAGAAAAAATATTAAAATGGGTAAATAAGACCTCTCTTTCATTTATTCAGCTCTTCCTTCCAAGTGCCATCGATTAAGTGAGCTACTTCTCTACTCTTCATAGTTTTTATCTTTTTTTTTCAAACTTTGGAAAGAATATTTGTAGTATAAAACAGTTCTGGATAAAATTTCCTTTATGTTTTAAATAATATGTCATGTTCATCAACACAGAATTTATTTGGAAGAGACCTTGGAATCCTGTTATCTTAATGAGAAGGTTAGGGGACAAAATAACAAGGTACAAACAAAGCCAGATACATGTCCAATGACAAGATGCAAATAAAGTAATTTATAAATTGCTAATGTAAAAGAATAATTGTACATTAAAAATATTATCTGCCATTATCATATTTAAATAATATGGAAGATGGAATCAGTCTAAGGTCTACAGCCAAATATTAAATAATTAAAACAAATCTAGAAAAATGAGGAGAAAGAAAGTACATGGTGAAATCCAAAGATCTGGATGGTGAGAACCCAGCTTTTGGAGATAGCATCTGTTATTTCTGTATTTTTTAAAATAAATTTATCAGTGAAGCTAAGTCAGAGAAATATGAATCCACAGGGGGGAAAAATGACATAACTGCTTTTGAATGTTGTGATTGCCAAAATCCTTAGCCTTATAAAAGTGAATTTTGAGGTTAAAAGGAAAAGAAATCTAGCATCTGTAAGCATTTTACAGTTATAACATTTTTACAGGCAGGGTTAAAGCACTGTTTGGAGAATTTCCACATGGCTGGTATTATTAAATGTAAAAGTTAAAATTACTTTCTTCAGTTTTATTGCAATGCAAACATTTTGTGTTGTTTGTCAGGATAACTTTATCAGAGATTTAGAAATGATAAATGTGTTTGTGATGAACTGCTACAGAAGGAGAGCCAAAGGGCCTTTGGTTTCTGTCATACATGAAGTATGGCCTTCTGGATTACAGGGAGGGTTATCTTTTTCTACACGTCTCTCTTGAGATCAAATCTGGGACATTCTAGCCATCCCTGGTTAGCTGAAACTATAGATCATGTTTTGGCTTTCTAAATCTTTTTGCTGGAGAAAAATTAGATTGTGCATTTTAATAAGAACGGTTTATTTTCATCATTAAGCAGTTGAAGGGAGCGTAAATTAAGAAGGGGCACAATTAGATTCAAAAATGAAAAGTAAGACCTCCAAATTATCTGATTATATCCCTAAAGAATTAAGCACAGCCCCATTTAATTTAAGAAAGATTCATAGTGCACCTCCTAAACTACAAATACTGGCATTCTTTTTCCTCTTATAGTCTAGTGTGCAAATGTTGATGCCTTTAACAGAGGGATGCTCCAGGTGCTGTGAAAAACACAAAGGAGAGTGGCTCTAATTCTTTCGGAAGAAAAACAGGAAGGGGAGATTCCACACAGAAAAAGAAAAAAAGCACATGCAAAAGAAGCAATGCTAAAATCAGTGGAGATTGGGAAAATATGGTGAAAGTTTTTTCATGTGCGTAAATCCAAAAATCTAAACAAGAGCAAAATATTAGCAAATTGAATGCAGAGACCTATAGAAAGGATAATGTATAATGATCACATTGGGTTTCTTCTAGAAATGCAGGTCTGGTGTAACATTTAAAAATGTGAATCTTGACACCCCCCCACCCAACCTCACACCATATGAAAAAATTAATTGCAATTATATTGGAAATCAAAATGTGAAAATAATGAAAATTCAAGAAGTAATCATAGGAGCATGTTTTCATTATCTTGGTGAACACAAAGTCCTCTTAAAGGTAACAGAAATTAATAACCACAACAAGAAAAAGTAGAAAATTGGATCTAATTAAAAATAAGAACTTGTGTTCATCAAATATGTCATTTAGGGACTGAAAAATAAGCCACAGTATGAAAGATGATATTTGATGTATCTATCTCCATCTCCATATCTATATATCTGACAAAGGAATCCTATCCAGAATTTGTAAAGAATTCCTACAAATCAAATCAAAGGGGAAAAAAAAGAAACACTGAAAACTCAACAGAGAAATGGAAGAAAACTTGAAATAGCACTTTACAAGAGAGGATATACAAATGAACAAAACACAATGGTTAACAACCTCATTAATCACTAGGGAAATGCAAATTAAAACTATAGTGATATCCCAGTACACACCCACCAAAATGATTAAAATAAATGTTCTGACAAACATTGGCAAGGATGTGATAACATCAAGAACTCCCATGCATTGCTGGTGGGAGTGTGAATTGATATAAGCACTTTGGAAAATATTATATAGCTACAATAATTAAAAGAAAGTCATAGTCAAGCCTATTAAGACTGATACATTACCTTATGAATTCCTAGATATATTCCTATCCCTAGAGAGAAATAATATCCCCTAAAAACAGATATATATGTTTACCAAAAGAGTTATACAAATATATTCATAGTGTTATTTCTAGTAGCTCCAAACTAGAAACCACCATAAAGTCTATCAACATTAGAATGGGCAAGAAAAATTGTAGTGTATTGATACAATCCAATGCTCTTCAGTAATTAAAATGAATGCAATATTCTGGTCCAACCAACACGCTTAAATATCATGAGGAATTTTGAACATAAGAAGCCAAATACAAGAGCACACAGGGCATGATTCTATTTATATAAAGTTCAAAAACACCTAATTTATGGGGTTATTAGGTTGGTATGATAGTTGACTTGAAGAAGAGGTGACTGGAAAGAGATAGGAGGGGGGCAATTTCTGGATCTTGGTGCTGATTACATGTGTTCACTTTGTAAAATGTACCAAGCTCCACATTTATCCTCTGTACACTTACTTATGTATGTTATTTTTTTGATATAAATTCTACTCCTGTAGGTATTACCTATAGAAGTATTAGTCTGGGCTTTTGGTGTCCTGTTTCCAGTCATTGTCCTCCCAGATGAAGCTGTAAAATTTTTTATGAGCAGAGACTCACTTGTTCCTTGTGTTCAATCCATTGGTACCATTCCCATGGATTTATTAATTTAAGGAAAGCTTTTAGACATTTTATGTACAGAAAAACATAACAAGATTTTTGTTTTTAAATGTTATTGTTATTTAGAGAAGTTTCATATTTGTTCTAATTTTACACTATTGAAGGCAAAGTAATGTATTAAGTAGACCTATTACAACATTTCTTATATTCCAACTCACCATACATGATGAATATGGAGGACATGGATATAACATCTATTCCAGTCTTTTTCTGGTATTACTTGTTCTGCCTCAGAAACTGGGAAACTAAAAATGCAAAGCATGAGTCATTTATTTTGCTGATTTGGATTGTAACAGGTACAGTGTGGTTTAGGAACAAGCAATTGTTTCCTGATCCTCAAGGTGTATTAGTTGTAACAATGGCAGTGGTGGCATGATTCTAAATTAGGCAGCTCTGGAGCCTACTTTGTAGTCAGAAAGTGACTTCCTGAGCATAGAAATGGCAGCGGCTCCTCTGGGTGCTCAGTTCTGCAGTGTAGATTTGAGTGAGCTTTGATGAAAACTCAATTTAAGGTCATTTCTTCATCTCTCTCAATGTTCATGTAAGCTACTAAATGCCTTCTAGTAAATTCCTTTCTGTAGTAAAGTACCTAGAGGTCAATCTGTTTTCAGCAACCAGTTCCTAATTGGTAACAAAAAAGCATGGTCAGCATTCTGTACAAGGAACAAAAGTTTACACTAAATGGGTGAACAACTTTTATCCTCTTCTATAATTAGAGTGTAATCTTGTCCCTCTTATCAATGATCACATTGAATATTAATGAAAATAAATTTTGCCAGTTCAATTCCATCACCGCTCTTGAAAACTTTCAAATAACAAGCTCTACTTTTAAGTCCAGTAAGATCTTCCATGTAATTTTAAGTATCATCATACTTTATGCATGAGAAAAGCACCCATCAAATGTCATTGTACCACTAAATAGTGAATCTTTGCAGTTGTAATTTACCTTTTCCCATTTGCTCATTATGCTATGTGGTTGTATTTGCCCTGTATTAGTGGCTCAGTAGGTACAAGGCTCTTCTATCTCACTCGATTTCATTAAGAGTTAATTTACTCCAATACAGGAATGGAAGAAAAATATAAAAGTTATAATGGCGCACGCGCGCACACACACACACGGGGGAAAGAGAATCTGGTCTATTCAAAACATGAAGTATTACATATCATGGCCATTTCTTTAGCGAAAGGAATAGAGAATTGTTTTCTTAAGAATCACAGAAGAGGATATTGGTGATTTATTTAGTTTTCCCTCATGGCATTAAGCCACATTAAGCACTATTTTTTGCAACATAATGTCTATTAAGCAATTTTGTATATGCTTATCTCTTGATGGATTGTTTCTTAATTCATAATTTCACAACTCATGTAACATTTTATTGAGCACCCACTAAGTACAGAGTGTTGGGCACTATGGGAGATATAAAGCTACCTATGAAACTGACTCTATCCTTATAATTAACCTTATGGGAGAGGCAGACAGAAATATGTAATTTTAATTATAAAACAAATCACACTATAGTTTGTTATAGTAGATTATGGTTAATATTATAAATAAATTATTATGTGAGTATATGTGAGAAGGAGAAACAAATTCCAAAATGAAGATACTAGAGAAAGCTTCAGGACAGATATTTTGTTTGAGTTAAATAGGATAGAAGGGAGGACCTTTCAAAAATAAATATAATAAACAAATGCTATCGATGTTCAGGTAAGTTCATAGAACAACCTAGGTTTATATGCCTTGTCCATATCATGAAGGGTAGTGGAAGCTAAGACTATAAAAGAAGAAAAATTGAGGCCAGAGTTTGGAAGATCATAAATGTCATGCTAAGAATTTTAGATGTTATTCCATAGTCATTTGGAAGCCACTTAGCCAGGAACCAAAAATGTGAGGGCTTTAGGGCGTTCTGGTGGCAACATGAAAACTGGATTGACCAATGGAAAGACTGGAGTTGAGAGACCTCTGTATAATTCGTGGAGAGGTTTGAGAGGTAAAAGGTGGTGATAATAGGAATGGGGAGGAGCAACCTACATAAGAGGGATGCATTGTTAAATAAGTAGTAACAGGAATAGTTATAAGAGAAGGACCACTAGAATATGACCAAGGAAACCTGAGGATGGGATGTTTTTCACTCAGTGATAAACAGAATAATGTCTTCCTTAAGATGTCCATGTCCTGATTCCCAGAACCTGTGAATATGTTAACTTCTAAGGCAAAAGAGACTTTGCAAATGTGGTTAAATTAAAGATCTTGAGGTAGGGAGAGGTTATCATGGATTTTTCTGGGTGGGTCCATGTAACCACAAGGGCCCTT